>NW_024070208.1:12480632-12480886 GCF_014754425.2 Oryx dammah
TTACTACATCTCATGCCAAGATGGGGCTTTCCAGGTGGTGCAGTGGTAAAGAATCCTCTGGCCAATGCAGGAGAAACAAGAGATGCAGATTTCATCCCTGGGTTGGGAAGATTCCCTGTGTAGGAAATGACAGTGCACCCCAGTATTCTTGCCTGGAAAATTCCATGGATAGAGGAACCTGACGGGTTACAGTCCATGGGGTTGCAGAGAGTCAGACATGACTGAGCACAGCGCATGCACACACACACACACAC
>NW_024070208.1:12480896-12659994 GCF_014754425.2 Oryx dammah
AGAGTCAGACATGACTGAGCACAGCGCATGCACACACACACACACACACACACACACATATACCAAGATGAATTATTTGGAAATATATTAGTTTATTCCTGTCAAGATTGCTTTATAAGAGGGGCATGAGTATTATCTCTATGGGTTTTCAAACCTTTATTATGTTTATTTTAAGCTCTCTTCAGTGATTAATTTTGTCCTTGAAGTATCATATTACTGATAATATTTGCTTACTTTTCTGCTTCTTATTTTTATATATTTTAAAAAATATATATGTTGCAGGGTTTACATTGCTTGGTGGTCCACTTCATTTAAACCTTAACTATATTAGTGAAAATGTAATGTGGTTTTTCTTTCAGATATTTGCTGCGCCATCATTTGATGACAAGATCCTAGAAGTCGTTGCAATATTTGACAGCGTGCAAATGGCTGTTTCAAGGGTCATTAAACTGCAGCACCATCGAATCGCCCAGGTTAGTTTCCCTACTCAAACCTGACTTCACTACTTGTGTGCATGTGCGTGCTAAGGTGATTCAGTTGTGTCTGACTCTGTGCAACACTATAGACTGTAGCCCGCCAGCCTCCTTTCTCCATGGAATTCTCCAGGCCCAAATACTGGAGTGGGTTGCCATGCCCTGCGCCAGGGGATCTTCCTGACCCAGGGATCGGACCTGTGTCTCATAAATCTTCTGCATTGGCAGACGGGTTCTTTACCACTAATGCCAGCTGAGAAGCCCTCACCACTTGGGCTGTTGAAAAGCTATTCCAATGACTTGTACCCTGTATATTCATCTATAAAACAATGGGCTTTCTTGTTATTCCAGTTGTTACTGTGTCATCCTACATAGAAAAGCATAACATCCCATTCCACAGAATGGACTAAGAGTCAACTTTGAATACAACCAGATTGAGTGTCAGATGAGTTGTACTCTCAGATAACTCGCTTTATTTCAGTGCCGTACAGTAAAGATCACTATCTTTGGTGACGAGGGAGTCCCAGTGCAGGTGGATGGAGAAGCATGGGTTCAGCCTCCAGGGATTATCAAGATCGTGCACAAGAACAGAGCTCAGATGCTCACCAGGGACAGGGTACGTAACCAAAAATAAGTTCTTCTAGAGTCTGTTCAACCTGTAAAAAGTAAATTGTCATGAAAAACAGAAGCCCAGGGAAAAGATTTAAATTTTCTTTAAAGTCTGACATTTAGATTATTCTGGTTTAAAAATATGAAAAAAATATTTATTTAGTTCTGAAAATGGTTTCTCTTTTTAGGTTTAGAGAAAAATTGAGCAGAAACTGTCTCTGGTCCCACATACGTCCTCACCTCCCTGACAAACACATGAATTCGCCTATTATATTTCCCTATATTGTTCCCCTTAATATCTTGCTTTAGCGTGATACATTTATTACAGCTGATGAACCACTATTGATCCATTATTATTCACTGAAGTAATACTTTGTGTTATCCATTCTATAGGTTTTGACAAGTGTATAATCATTTGTGTCCACCATTACAGATTCATGCCCAATAGTTTCACTGCCCTAAGTATTCCTGTCCTCCTCCTCACATCCCTCCCTCCCTTTTTCCAACCCCTGGCACCCCCATCTTTTTCTGTCTTTACAGTTTTACCTTACCAGAATATGTATTCTTAATTAAGGTCACACCCATAACAAATAAGACTACAACATCCATCCTGTTTGTTATTCATACAGTAGTAAATATTGAAGCATAAGTTGAAGCTTTTTAAAAACTTTCTGATATAATGATCATCAATTACATTACTTTTTATTTGTTGTAATATATGAGAAAACTTTAAGATATCTTCTTCGTCCTTGCAATATATTTCAGGAAGTGTTAGGAAAAAAGTAATAGTAGTTTTAAAGCCATTCGTGTACTATCTAAACACACATTTATTTGTGTGTTTAGCTCTAAGCGCACAGGTCATTGCCTTATTGATTTTAAACAGGCCTTTGAAAGCACCCTGAAGTCTTGGGAAGACAAGCAGAAGTGCGATTCTGGAAAGCCAGTTCTCCGAACGCACTTGTACATCCAGCACGCGGCGGACCTGGCCACGGAGGAAGTGTCTCAGATGCAGCTGTGCTCGCAGGCGGCCGAGGAGCTCATCACCAGGTACCCGAGCCCCGCGAGCTTCGCGGCTGCGAGAACGCCGGGCGTGGCCCGTTCTGCTTTCCGTAGTTTTAATCCATCTCTGTGGTGGTTCCAGGTCTCTGGAAGGGACGCCTCTGTTCTCCATTTGCTATCTCCCTTGTGCCTCAGAAACTTCCCTGGTGACTCAGACGGTAGTGTCTGCCTGCGGTGCGGGAGACCCGGGTTCGATCGCTGGGTCGGGAAGATTCCCTGGAGAAAGCAAGGGCAATCCACTCCAGCGCTCTTGCCTGGAAAATCCCATGGACGGAGGAGCCTGATAGGCTACAAGGCTACAGTCCATGAGGTCGCGAAGAGTCGGACACGACTGAGCGACTTTCACTTTCACTTCACTTGTGCCTCCGAAATCCCTGTTTTCCTTCATCAGTCCACTCCGACACCAGGACAGGCTGGGTCTCAGACTTCCTGAAACACGAGGGAGAGCTTGCACAGTGTACACTCTTGTTATTGTATATATTTTTTGTTATATATGTGCTCAGTCGCTTCCATCCTGTCCGACTCTTTGCGACCCCATGGACTGTAGCCCTCCAGGCTCCTCAGGCCGTGGGATTTTTCTGGCACGGATACTGCCATGGGTTGCCATTTTCTTCTCCAGGGGATCTACCCCACCCAGGGATCAAACCTGTGTCTCCTGCGTCTCCTGTGTGGCAGTTGGATTCTTGACCACTGAGCCACCTGGAAAGCCCTATTTTATAGATGGTGCTAGTGGTAAAGAACCCGCCTGCCAAGGCAGGAGATATAAAAGATGTGGGTTCAATTCCTGGGTTGGGAAGATCCCCTGGAGAAAGGAATGGCAACCCACTCCAGTATTCTTGCCTGGAGAACTCGTGGACAGAGGGGCCTGGCGGGCTACAGTCCATGGGGTTACAAGAGTTGGACACGACTGAAGCAACTTAACGCATATAAAACATATATGTATGTATTATGTATATATATTACATATGTATAACCCTTTTGTTATTATTTCCCCACTTTACATACAGTCTTTACAGTGCATGTGTGCCCAGTCACCCAGTCATGTCCGACTCGTTGTGACCCCCACAGACTGTAGCCCACCAAGGTTCTCTGTCCATGAAATTCTCCAGGCAGGAATACTGGAGTGGGTTGCCATGCCCTTCTGCATGTCTCACCCAGGGATCGAACCCAGGTCTCTTGTGTCTCCTGCATTGGCAGGCGGATTCGTTACCCCTGAGCCACCCAGGAAGCCCTCTTTATACTACATTACTCACTTATATGGTGCTTTGTAATTATTAAATGTTTATAGGATATAGAAGGAAATATTAACCCTGCTCCCAAGAAGAGTCAGGGGGTGGGGATGGGTGGAAACAGTCCAAAAATCTGTTTCCAGTAGATACATCACAGACTTTGCCAGACCACAGAAATTAATTTTAGGAGACAGAAAGAGAAGATTAAAGAAAAGAAAAAGTTCTGTGAACATAAAGCAGATAAAATCACTATGACCAGGACTAAACTTCAAAGATGAGGCGGGACCACAGGCATGCATCTTCTCACCTCCTCACCCAAATCACATCTACCCAATGTGGGTAAGAGCTGCCTGACCAGGTCACTGTGAAGGTTAAGTGAGACTCGCCATGGAAAGCTCCGTTGGCACAGCAGGTCTGGCATATTCGGTGTTCTGTGCATGATTGCTGTTAAAGTCTTCCCACACCTTCACCTGGTCACTGATCAAAACGCTGAAACAGAAAAGGAAAGCAAAGCTTAGGAGTCCAAGGAGCTAACTTGCTTCCTTTCCCCTCCCCACCCTCTCTGCCTGCTTTCTCTCACTCATTTCTTATTTTCCTCTTTAAATATGTGTTAGATGCCCAGAGTGTGCTAGATGTTAGAGATATGAAAAAAGATAACACACTCCCTACTGCTGGAGACCAATATTTAACATTTTAGAATAAAGGATGATAACTGTAAGATACTGAGTAGCTTAGGAAAAAGATAAGGGAAAATTAATATTTAGCCAGCTAAATCCACGTAACTGCATTATTGTGCATCTCAGCTTCTTATCCACAGACATAGTAGTTTTAAGGTAAATACATCTTAGATAATGTGAACATCTTCTGTTGACTTCAATTTACAGATTTTTTTGTGTTTTTTTTTTTCTTTTTTCCTGGCTTTAGTGAGGTACAATGGACAAATAAAAATTCTATACTGTATATTTAAGGTATGCAGTGTGATGGTTTGATGTACATATATATTGTAAAATAATTAATACAATCCAGCTAATTAATACATTATGGAGAGCAGTATGGAGGTTCCTTAGTTTTCCTGAAACTAAAGCATGCTCCCTTGAAACCACAATGTTCTTCCTACATTATCATCCTGTCAACCAACCAAATATCCTTATCCAAAAAAAATAAAGATGGGGACATGATTCCCTATCAGCCAAGAAATCAGGCTCACTCATCAATTTTCCGAATGTGTATTCATTTGAAGAAGCAGAAAAGTGAAAGTTGGTCTCATAGTTGGGTCCAGCTCTCTGTGACCCCGTGGACTGCAGCCTCTGCTGCTCCTCTGTCCATGGAATTCTCCAGGTAAGAATACTGGAGTGGGTGGCCATTCCCTTCTCCAGGGGATCTTCCTGACTCAGGGATCAAACCCAGGTCTCCTGCACTGCAGCAGATTCTTTACCATCTGAGCCACCAGGGAAGCCCGCACCTAGTAGGAAATTCAGTTAGCAGCTGGAAATGTTCTCTTGATGTTGAGTACTTTCTTTTGCCTTGAAAATTAGAATAACATTTACTCATCTCTGTTCTTCCTCTTCCTCTTCTTCATGATTTCAAGGTTATTGATAAGAATGCTTAGGTGGTGTTTGCAAGTTCCTTTGTGTCTTGGATATCAATCATATGATCCTTAAGAATTAAATTCTTCTCCTTTGCTCATGATTCAGCCATGGATCCTTAAGAATGAAATTCTTCTCCTTTGTTCGTGATTCAGCCACGGAGGACTTCTGTCTCTTCCTTTGTTCTTCCCTTTCTGGATTGAAGATCATTCTGCTTGAAGATGTCAGAAGCAAAAGGATTAGAATAGACGTACCTTCTTGTTTATTGCACACCTTGCTCATTTTCTAGCAGTCAGTAGAATTTCTCCTTTTTCTCTTTGACCTTATTGCCCTGCCTTTCTAGATCCTGTCCTTCTAGGACTGTTCTTGAAGGTCTAGATTCCAAAGAACTGCGGCACAACAGGCTTTGGTGTTGGATAGACATAGAGTAAAATCCAGGCTGTATCACTGATTAGTTTTGTGTACATACTAATGCTCTCTGAGCCTCCTATGTCATCATCTGCAAAGTGGAGAAAAACCGCAACTACCTGTTACGTTGTGAACATTAAATTAGATAGTGCATATAAAGCACTTAGCATGATGATATATGTGGCAATGTTTTCCCCTACTCCAGTACTTTGGCCTCCTAATACAAAGAGCTGACTCATTTGAAAAGACCCTGATACTGGGAAAGATTGAAGGTGGGAGGAAAAGGGGACGACAGAGGATGAGATGGCTGGATAGCATCACTGACTCGATGGACATGAGTTTGGGTAAACTCCGGGAGTTGGTGATGGACAGGGAGGCCTGGCGTGCTGTGGTTCATGGAGTCGCAAAGAGTCAGACACGACTAAGCAACTGGACTGAACTGACTGAAGCTGTTGTAACTGTGCCTGGTCGAAGTTTCAGTGAATTTAACATGTGTCTACACTCTACATTTGGGACCCCTCTCAACTTTCCAGTGATAACGCAAAATGAAGTGTTACTATATCTTGTGCTTCCAAGTAGCACCTCAGTATGCATATCTCTGATGCTAGGCCTAACATTTTTTCAATTTAATTAATTTATTTTTGGCTGCACTGGGTGCTTGTTGCTGCCCACAGACTCTCTAGTTGCAGTGAGCAGGGGTTCCTCTTTGTTGCAGCGTGTAGGCGTCTCGTTGTGGTGGCTTCTCTCGGGTGCCTGGGCTTCAGTAGTTGTGGCGCTTGGGCTTGATTGATTGCCCCAAGGCATGAGGAATCTTCCCAGACCAGGGATAAAACCTGTGTTTGATCTGCATTGGCAGGCAGATTCTTAACCACCCGGAGAGTCCATAGGCCTAACTTTTTATTTTTTATTTTTATTTGTTTGTTTTCCACTAGTTTCTTAGTGGGTGTTTATTTTTTATTTTTATTTTTTTAATTTTAATTTTTACTTTATTTTGCTTTACAATACTGTATTGGTTTTGCCATACATTGACATGAATCCGCCATGGCTGTACATGAGTTCCCAATCCTGAACCCTCCTCCCACCTCCCACCCCATATCATCTCTCTGGATCTTCCCCGTGCACCAGCCCCAAGCATCCTGTATCCTGTATCGAACATAGACTGGTGATTCATTTCTTACATGATAGTATACATGTTTCAGCGCCATTCTCCCAAATCATCCCACCCTCGCCCTCTCCCACAGAGTCCAAAAGTCCGTTCTATACATCTGTGTCTCTTTTGCTGTCTCACATACAGGGTTATCATTACCATCTTTCTAAATTCCATATATATGTGTTAGTATACTGTATTGGTGTTTTTCTTTCTGGCTTACTTCACTCTGTATAATAGGCTCCAGTTTCATCCACCTCATTAGAACTGATTCAAATGTATTCCTTTTAATGGCTGAGTAATACTCCATTGTGTATATGTACCACAGCTTTCTTATCCATTCATCTGCTGATGGACATCTAGGTTGTTTCCATGTCCTGACTATTATAAACAGTGCTGCGATGAACATTGGAGTACATGTGTCTCTTTCAATTCTGGTTTCCTTGGTGTGTATGCCCAGCAGTGGGATTGCTGGGTTGTATGGCAGTTCTATTTGCAATTTTTTAAGGAATCTGCACACTATTCTACATAGTGGCTGTACTAGTTTGCACTCCCACCAACAGTGTAGGAGGGTTCCCTTCTCTCCACACCCTCTCCAGCATTTATTGCTTGTAGACTTTTGGATTGCTGCCATTCTGACTGGTGTGAAGTGGTATCTCATTGTGGTTTTGATTTGCATTTCTCTGATAATGAGTGATGTTGAGCATCTTTTCATGAGTTTGTTAGCCATCTGTATGTCTTCTTTGGAGAAATGTCTGTTTAGTTCTTTGGCCCATTTTTTGATTGGGTCATTTATTTTTCTGGAATTGAGCTACATAAGTTGCTTGTATACTTTTGAGATTAGTTGTTTGTCAGTTGCTTCATTTGCTATTATTTTCTCCCATTCTGAAGGCTGTCTTTTCACCTTGCTTATAGTTTCCTTTGTTGTGCAGAAGCTTTTAAGTTTAATTAGATCCCATTTGTTTATTTTTGCTTTTATTTCCAGTATTCTGGGAGGTGGATCATAGAGGATCCTGCTGTGATTTATGTCGGAGAGTGTTTTGCCTATGTTCTCCTCTAGGAGTTTTATAGTTTCTGGTGTTACATTTATATCTTTAATCCATTTTGAGTTTATTTTTGTGTATGGTGTCAGAAAGTGTTCTAATTTCATTCTTTTACAAGTGGTTGACCAGTTTTCCCAGCACCACTTGTTAAAGAGATTGTCTTTAATCCATTGTATATCCTTGCCTCCTTTGTCAAAGATAAGGTGTCCATAGGTGTGTGGATTTATCTCTGGGCTTTCTGTTTTGTTCCATTGATCTATATTTCTGTCTTTGTGCCAGTACCATACTGTCTTGATGACTGTGGCTTTGTAGTAGAGCCTGAAGTCAGGCAGGTTGATTCCTCCAGTTCCATTCTTCTTTCTCAATATTGCTTTGGCTATTCGAGGTTTTTTGTATTTCCATACAAATTGTGAAATTATTTGTTCTAGCTCTGTGAAAAATACTGCAGGTAGCTTGAACGGGATTGCATTGAATCTGTAGATTGCTTTGGGTAGTATACTCATTTTCACTATATTGATTCTTCCAATCCATGAACATGGTATATTTCTCCATCTATTAGTGTCCTCTTTGATTTCTTTCACCAGTGTTTTATAGTTTTCTATATATAGGTCTTTAGTTTCTTTAGGTAGATATATTCCTAAGTATTTTATTCTTTTCGTTGCAATGGTGAATGGAATTTTTTCCTTAATTTCTTTTTCTGCTTTCTCATTATTAGTGTATAGGAATGCAAGGGATTTCTGTGTGTTGATTTTATATCCTGCAGCTTTACTATATTCACTGATTAGCTCTAGTAATTTTCTGGTGGAGTCTTTAGGATTTTCTATGTAGAGGATCATATCATCTGCAGTGAGAGTTTTACTTCTTCTTTTCCAATTTGGATTCTTTTTATTTCTTTTTCTGCTCTGATTGCTATGGCCAAAACCTCCAGAACTATGTTGAATAGTAGCAGTGAAGGTGGGCACCCTTGTCTTGTTCCTGACTTTAGGGGAAATGCTTTCAGTTTCTCACCATTGAGGATAATGTTTGCTGTGGGTTTGTCATATATAGCTTTTATTATGTTGAGGTATGTTCCTTGTATTCCTGCTTTCTGGAGAGTTTTTATCGTAAATGGATGTTGAATTTTGTCAAAAGCCTTCTCTGCTTCTATTGAGATAATCATATGGCTTTTATTTTTCAATTTGTTAATATGGTGAATTACATGGATTGATTTGCAGATATTGAAGAATCCTTGCATCCCTGGGATAAAGCCCACTTGGTCATGGTGTATGATCTTTTTAATGTGTTGTTGGATTATGATTGCTAGAATTTTGTTAACGATTTTTGCATCTGTGTTCATCAGTGATATTGGCCTGTAGTTTTCTTTTTTTGCGGCATCTTTGTCAGGTTTTGGTATTAGGGTGATGGTGGCCTCATAGAATGAGTTTGGAAGTTTACCTTCCTCTGCAATTTTCTGGAAGAGTTTGGGTAGGATAGGTGTTAGCTCTTCTCTAAATTTTTGGTAGAATTCAGCTGTGAAGCCGTCTGGACCTGGGCTTTTGTTTGCTGGAAGATTTCTGATTACAGTTTCAATTTCCGTGCTTGTGATGGGTCTATTAAGATTTTCTATTTCTTCCTGGTTCAGTTTTGGAAAGTTGTACATTTCTAAGAATTTGTCCATTTCTTCCACGTTGTCCATTTTATTGGCATATAATTGCTGATAGTAGTCTCTTATCCTTTGTATTTCTGTGTTGTCTGTTGTGATCTCTCCATTTTCATTTCTAATGTTATTGGTTTGAGTTTTCTCCCTTTGTTTCTTGATGAGTCTGGCTAATGGTGTGTCAATTTTATTTATCCTTTCAAAGAACCAGCTTTTGGTTTTATTGATTTTTACTATGGTCTCTTTTGTTTCTTTTGCATTTATTTCTGCCCTAATTTTTAAGATTTCTTTCCTTCTACTAACTCTGGGGTTCTCCATTTCTTCCTTTTCTAGTTGCTCTAGGTGTGAAAGTGAAAAGTGAAAGTGAAGTCACTCAGTCGTGTCCGACTCTTAGGTGTAGAGTTAGGTTATTTATTTGACTTTTTTCTTGTTTCTTGAGGTATGCCTGTATTACTATGAACTTTCCTCTTAGCACTGCTTTTATAGTGTCCCACAGGTTTTGGGTTGTTGTGTTTTCATTTTCGTTCATTTCTATGCATATTTTGATTTCTTCTGTGATTTGTTGGTTATTCAGAAGCGTGTTGTTTATCCTCCATATGTTGGAATTTTTAATAGTTTTTCTCCTGTAATTGAGATATAATCTTAATGTGTTATGGTCAGAAAAGATGCTTGGAATGATTTCAATTTTTTTGAATTTGTCAAGGTTAGATTTATGGCCCAGGATGTGATCTATCCTGGAGAAGGTTCCGTGAGCACTTGAGAAAAAGGTGAAATTCATTGTTTTGGGGTGAAATGTCCTATAGATACCAATTAGATGTAACTGGTCTATCGTATCATTTAAAGTTTGCGTTTCTTTGTTAATTTTCTGTTTAGTTGATCTGTCCATAGGTGTGAGTGGGGTATTAAAGTCTCCTGCTATTACTGTGTTATTGTTAATTTCCCCTTTCATACTTGTTAGCATTTGTCTTACATATTGTGGTGCTCCTATGTTAGGTGCATATATATTTATAATTGTTATATCTTCTTCTTGGATTGATCCTTTGATCATTATATAGTGGCCTTCTTTGTCTCTTTCACAGCCTTTGTTTTAAAGTCTATTTTATTGGATAGGAGTATTGCTACTCCTGCTTTCTTTTGGTCTCTATTCGCATGGAATATTTTTTTCCAGCCCTTCACTTTCAGTCTGTATGTGTCCCTTGTTTTGAGGTGGGTCTCTTGTAGGCAGCATATATAGGGGTCTTGTTTTTGTATCCATTCAGCCAGTTTTTGTCTTTTGGTTGGGGCATTCAACCCATTTACGTTTAAGGTAATTATTGATAAGTATGATCCCGTTGCCATTTACTTTATTGTTTTGGGTTCGGGTTTATACGCCCCTTTTTGTGTGTCCTGTCCAGAATGTGGTCCACTGGAGAAGGGAATGGCAAGCCCCTTCAGCATTCTTGCCTTGAGAACCCCATGAACAGTAGGAAAAGGCAAAATGATAGGATACCAAAAGAGGAACTCCCCAGGTCATTAGGTGCCCAATATGCTACTGGAGATGAGTGGAGAAATAACTCCAGAAAGAATGAAGGGATGGAGCCAAAGCAAAAACAATACCCAGCTATGGATGTGACTGGTGATGGAAGCAAGATCCGATGCTGTAAAGAGCAATATTGCATAGGAACCTGGAATGTCAGGTCCATGAATCAAGGCAAATTGGAAGTGGCCAAACAACAGATGGCAAGGGTGAACGTCGACATTCTAGGAATCAGCGAACTAAAATGGGCTGGAATGAGTGAATTTAACTCAGATGACCATTATATCTACTACTGCGGGCAGGAATCCCTCAGAAGAAATGGAGTAGCCATCATGGTCAACAAAAGAGTCCGAAATGCAGTACTTGGATGCAGTCTCAAAAACGACAGAATGATCTCTGTTCATCTCCAAGGCAAACCATTCAATATCACAGTTATCCAAGTCTATGCCCCAACCAGTAATGCTGAAGAAACTGAAGTTTAACGGTTTTATGAAGACCTACAAGACCTTTTAGAAGTAACACTCAAAAAATGATGTCCTTTTCATTATAGGGGACTGGAATGCAAAAGAAGGAAGTCAAGAAACACCTGGAGTAACAGGCAAATTTGGCCTTGGAATGTGGAATGAAGCAGGGCAAAGACTAACAGAGTTTTGCCAAGAAAATGCACTGGTCATAGCAAACACCTTCTTCCAACAACACAAGAGAAGACTCTACACATGGACATCACCAGATGGTCAACACCGAAATCAGATTGATGATATTCTTTGCAGCCAAAGATGGAGAAGCTCTATACAGTCAACAAAAACAAGACCAGGAGCTGACTGTGGCTCAGATCATGAACTCCTTATTACCAAATTCAGACTTAAATTGAAGAAAGTAGGGAAAACCACTAGACAATTCAGGTATGACCTAAATCAAATCCCTTATGATTATACAGTGAAATGAGAAATAGATTTAAGGGCCTAGATCTGATAGATAGAGTGCCTGATGAACTATGGACTGAGGTTCGTGACATTGTACAGGAGACAGGGATCAAGACCATCCCCATGGAAAAGAAATGCAAAAAAGCAAAATGGCTGTCTGGGGAGGCCTCACAAATAGCTGTGAAAAGAAGAGAGGCGTAAAGCAAAGGAGAAACGGAAAGATATAAGCATCTGAATGCAGAGTTCCAAAGAATAGCAAGAAGAGATAAGAAAGCCTTCTTCAGCTATCAATGCAAAGAAATAGAGGAAAACAACAGAATGGGAAAGACTAGAGGTCTCTTCAAGAAAATTAGAGATATCAAGGGAACATTTCATGCAAAGATGGGCTCGATAAAGGACAGAAATGGTGTGGACCTAACAGAAGCAGAAGATATTAAGAAGAGGTGGCAAGAATACACGGAAGAACTGTACAAAAAAGATCTTCACGACCAAGATAATCATGATGATGTGATCACTAATCTAGAGCCAGACATCTTGGAATGTGAAGTCAAGTGGGCCTTAGAAAGCATCACTACGAGCAAAGCTAGTGGAGGTGATGGAATTCCAGTTGAGCTGTTTCAAATCCTGAAAGATGATGCTGTGAAAGTGCTGCACTCAATATGCCAGCAAGTTTGGAAAACTCAGCATTGGCCACAGGACTGGAAAAGGTCAGTTTTCATTCCAATTCCAAAGGAAGGCAATGCCAAAGAATGCTCAAACTACCGCACAGTCGCACTCATGTCACATGCTAGTAAAGTAATGCTCAAAATTCTCCAAGCCAGGCTACAGCAATATGTGAACCGTGAACTTCCAGATGTTCAAGCTGGTTTTAGAAAAGGCAGAGGAACCAGAGATCAAATTGCCAACATCTGCTGGATCATGGAAAAAGCAAAAGAGTTCCAGAAAAACATCTATTTCTGCTTTATTGACTATGCCAAAGCCTTTGACTGTGTGGATCACAATAAACTATGGAAAATTCTGAAAGAAATGAGAATACCAGATCACCTAACCTGCCTCTTGAGAAATCTGGATGCAGGTCAGGAACAACAGTTAGAACTGGACATGGAACAACAGACTGGTTCCAAATAGGAAAAGGAGTACGTCAAGGCTGTATATTGTTACCCTGCTTATTTAACTTCTATGCAGAGTACATCATGAGAAACGCTGGACTGGAAGAAACACAAGCTGAAATCAAGATTGCCGGGAGAAATATCAATAACCTCAGATATGCAGATGACACCACCCTTATGGCAGAAAGTGAAGAGGAGCTAAAAAGCCTTGATGAAAGTGAAAGAGGAGAGTGAAAAAGTTGGCTTAAAGCTCAACATTCAGAAAACGAAGATCATGGCATCTGGTCCCATCACTTCATGGCAAATAGATAGGGAAACAGTGGAAACAGTGTCAGACTTTATTTTGGGGTGCTCCAAAATCACTGCAGATGGTGACTGCAGCCATGAAATTAAAGACGCTTACTCCTTGGAAGAAAAGTTATGACCAACCTGGATAGCATATTCAAAAGCAGAGACATTACTTTGCCGACTAAGGTCCGTCTAGTCAAGGCTGTGGTTTTTCCTGTGGTCAGGTATGGATGTGAGAGTTGGACTGTGAAGAAGGCTGAGCACCGAAGAATTGATGCTTTTGAACTATGGTGTTGGAGAAGACTCTTGAGAGTCCCTTGGACTGCCAGGAAATCCAACCAGTCCATCCTGAAGGAGTCAAGCCTGGGATTTCTTCGGAAGGAATGATGCTAAAGCTGAAGCTCCAGTACTTTGGCCACCTCATGCGAAGAGTTGACTCATTGGAAAAGACTGATGCTGGGAGGGATTGGGGGCAGGAGGAGAAGGGGATGACAGAGGATGAGATGGCTGGATGGCATCACTGACTCGATGGATGTGAGTCTGAGTGAACTCTGGGAGATGGTGATGGACAGGGTGGCCTGGCGTGCTGCGATTCATGGGGTCGCAAAGAGTCGGACACGACTGAGCGACTGAACTGAACTGAGCATTTGTTGGAGAGCTGGTTTGGTGGTGCTGAATTTTGTCAGCTTTGGTTGTCTGTAAAGCTTTTGATTTCTCCTTCATATTTGAATGAGATCCTTGCTGGGTACAGTAATCTGGGCTGTAGGTTATTTTCTTTCATCACTTTAAGTATGTCTTGCCATTCCCTCCTGGCCTGAACAGTTTCTATTGAAAGATCTGCAGTTATCCTTATGGGAATCCCGTTGTGTGTTTTTTGTTGTTTTTCCCTTGCTGCTTTTAATATTTGTTCTTTGTATTTGATCTATGTTAATTTGATTAATATGTGTCTTGGAGTGTTTCGTCTTGGGTTTATCCTGTTTGGAACTCTCTGGGTTTCTTGGACTTGGGTGATTATTTCCTTCCCCATTTTGGGAAGTTTTCAACTATTATCTCCTCAAGTATTTTCTCATGGTCTTTCTTTTTGTCTTCTTCTTCTGGGATTCCTATAATTCGAATGTTGGAGCATTTCATATTGTCCTGGAGGTCTCTGAGATTGTCCTCATTTCTTTTAATTCGTTTCTCTTTTTTCCTCTCTGATTCATTTATTTCTACCATTCTATCTTCTATTTCACTAATTGTATCTTCTGCCTCTGTTATTCTACTATTTGTTAACTCCAGAGTGTTTCTGATCTCATCCATTGCATTATTCATTATATATTGACTCTTTTTTATTTCTTCTAGGTCCTTGTTAAACCTTTCTTGCATCTTCTCAATCCTTGTCTCCAGGCTATTTATCTGTGATTCCATTTTTATTTCAAGATTTTGGATCATTTTCACTGTCATTATTCAGAATTCCTTCTCAGGTAGATTCCCTATCTCTTCCTCTTTTGTTTGGTTTGGTGGGCATTTCTCCTGTTCCTTTACCTGCTGGGTATTCCTCTGTCTCTTCATCTTGGTTATATTGCTCTGTTTGCGGTGGCCTTTCTGTAATCTGGGAATTTGTGGAGTTCTCTTTATTATGGAGTTTCCTCGCTGTGGGTGGGGTTATATCAGTGGCTTGTCAAGGTTTCTTGGTTAGGGGAGCTTGTGTCAGAGTTCTAGGGGATGGAGCTGGATTTCTTCTCTCTGGAGTGCAATGAAGTGTCCAGTAATGAGTTATGAGATGTCAGTGGTTTTGGAGTAACTTTGAGCTGCCTGTATATTGAAGCTCAGGGGTGTGTTCCTGTGTTGCTGGAGAATTTGTGTGGTATGTCTTGCTCTGGAATTTGTTGGTCCTTGGGTGGTGCATGGTTTCATTGTAGGTATGGAGGCATTTGATGAACTCCTATCAATTAATGTTCCCTGGATTCAGGAGTTCCCTGATGTTCTCAGGATTTGGACTTAAGCCTCCTGCTTCTGGTTTACAGTTTTATTTTTACAGTAGCCTCAAAACTTCTCCAGCTATACAGCACCGATGATAAAACATCTAGGTTAAAGATGAAAAGTTGCTCCACATTGAGGGACACCCAGAGAGGTTCACTGAGTTACATGGAGAAGAGAAGAGGGAGGGGGAGTTAGAGGTGACTGGAATGAGATGCGGTGAGATCAAAAGAGGAGAGAGCAAGCTAGTCAATAGTCACTTCCTTATGTGTGCTCCTCAGTCTAGACTGCTCAGAGATGTTCATGGAGTTATACAGGGAAGAGGAGAGGGAGGAAGTAGACAGAGGTGGCCAGGAGGATAAAAGAGGGAAATGAAAAGGAGAGAGACAGATCCAGCCAGTAACCAGTTCCCTAAGTGTTCTCCATCGTCTGGAACACACAGAGATTCACAGAGTTCGGTAGAGAAGAGAAGGGGGAGGGAGGAGACAGAGACAACCTGGTGGAAAAAAAGGAGAGTCCAAAGGAGGGGAGAGTGGTCAAGCCAGTAATCTCGCTCTCAGGTAAAATTGGGTTCTGAAGATTGGGTTTATAAATGTACGAAATTGACAACAAATACCAAAAAGCAAAGATTAAAAATCTAGAGTAGAGTTTGGATTTTCAAAAATACAATATTAAAGAAAAGAAGAAGAAAAGAAAAAAAAAGTTAGAAGAATTATTAAAAAACAACAACAACCACACACACACAAATATATATATATATATATACGACATTTAAAAATAGGGTGTTTTTTTTGAAAAGTAATAGGAGGTTATAAAAATTAAAATTAAAGGAGAAATAGGGGACTTAAAAATTTTTTAAAGTTTAAAAAAAAAGAAAAAACAACCAAACAACATCAACAAAACAAACAAAAAAAAAAGAGAATGATCGAAAAAATAGTAAAGATATATTCTGGCAATTTCTCTGGTGTTGTGGGCAGTGTGGGGTCACTTCCAAGGCAGTTCCCTCTGTTTAGCTGCTTCTGTTTGCTGGTTTCTTCAGTGTCTGATTTCTGCCCTGACAAAAGGGGGGCGGTGGTGGACACTTTTTTTTTTTTTAGGCTCACTTGTTCAGTCGCGCTGTGGGGAGGGAGGGATGCTGCAAACAAATAACACTGGTGTGTGCTTGCAGTGTCTCAGCCACGCTGGGGATGCCCCTGCACACGGCGCACACCGCTCAGGCTCTACGTTGCTCCGCCGGGAGCCGTCTGAGGCCAGCCCTAGGCTGCATGCACCTCCCCGGTCTAAGCCGCTCAGGCTCGGCTCTCAGGTAGCCCTCAGAGGCGCAGATTAGCTTGGGCCTGCATTTTGTGCCCTTCCCAGGTCCGAGTAGCTCAGGTGTTTGGCGAGCGCGATCGCTGCAACTTACCACCTTTCCCGTCCCTGCTGCTCAGTTTTCTGGGTATACCGCTGGCTCCCCTTCTCAGGCGGATGGTGACTGTCCAGAACCCCAAGAAGTCTTAGCAAAGAAGCCTGCTTGCAGTTTGGTAGGTAATGCCTCTCTGGGGCTGTGATTGCCCCCTTCCAGCCCTTACGACTCTAGCTGCCTGTCCCGGGAGGGGGATGGTCTGCAGCCGGCTATTTCTGTTCCATCCTTTGTTCTGTGCGTGGTCCTGGCGGTGTCTTATGTTAGAGCTTTTCGCGTGGTAGCTATCCCCCAGTCTGGTATGCTAGCCCAAGTTACTTCGCTCTGGTTACACTCAGGGCATTCCACCCGATTCTTAAAAAGCACTGCAGCCTGCGCCTCTCTGTCCAGCCCCCACTTGCTAGTGGTGGATGCAGGCGTCTGCGCTGCTTCTCCACTGGGGGAGTTACCGTTGGGCTCGTAATCTGTTGGGTTTAATTATTTATTTATTTTTCTTCCCTGTTATGTTGCCCTCTGTGCTTCCAAGGCTTGCCACAGACTCGGCAGCGAGAGTGTTTCCTGGTGTTTGGAAACTTCTCTCTTTTTAAGACTCCATTCCCGGGACGGGACTCCCTTCCTGGGACGGAGCTCCCTCCCTACCTCCTTTGTCTCTTTTTTCGTCTTTTATATTTTTTCCTACCTGTTTTTGAAGAAAATGATCTGCTTTTCTGGATGCCTGATTTCCTCTGCCAGCATTCAGAAGTTGTTTTGTGGAGTGTACTCAGCGTTGAAATGTTCTTTTGATGAATTTGTGAGGGAGAAAGTGATCTCTCTGTCCTATTCCTCTGCCATTTTAGGACCGCCCCCCCTAACTTTTTATATAAAAGATTCTGGGGTTGATATTTTTTGTTTCCTGGTGGCTCGGATGGTAAAGAATCTTGCCTGCAATGTGGGCTACCCAGATTCGATCCCTGCATCGAATCCGGGATCCCCTGGAGGAGGGCATGGCACCCCACTCCAGTATTCTTGCCTGGGAAATCCCATGGACAGAGGAGCCTGGCAGCCTCAGTCCATGGGGTCACAAAGAGTCAGACACGACTGAGCGCCTAACACATACACACATTTTTTGTTGCAGTAGGGTTTGAATTTTGTAAATCTACCCTGTACCATTCATAATTGAGCAGTTATTAAAAAATTTTTTCCTTTCATGCTTTTTTTTTTTTTTACTTGTTTCATTCTACCATTTCTACACTTCAGAAAACTCAAGTAGCACTCGGAAGAGTGGTGTGTTCATGGGTCTTGTTTCTGCCTCCAGGATCTGCGATGCAGCCACCATCCACTGTCTCTTGGAGCAGGAGCTGGCCCACGCGGTGAACGCCTGCTCCCATGCCCTGAACAAAGCCAACCCACGCTTCCCAGAGGTGAGGAGCTAATGGTAAATGCCCATTCCACACATTTTTTGGTGTTACGTACACAGCTTGATACTTTAAAAATGCTACATGCTTTGAAAGAAAACAGTATATGAGTCTCTACCGAAAGCTTACCCTTCACTTATGACCAAAATTTTCTTGATTTTCCTTTCCTGCCACTGGTTTCCCACTCCTGCTCTTAAGTTCACTTCACCTTTTTTCTGTTTCACTTTGACTCACTTGGCACCTTTCCCTCTTCCTTGTACTCCTTGTCCTTTTAAGTACCTGCCATTCCTCTTTTTTACCTTCTCCCCTGCACCTTCACACAGGGCACACCTAGGTATCATGCGTTTAACTAGAACTGATCACTCGGTGTTGAAGTTGTCCACTGAAATAATTCTTCATTTCGTTTTACTGCATCAGTAAATTTGGTCCGTTTTCTAATGTTGAAGTTACAACAGGTGAATAGAATCTGACTCTTGAAGTTATATTCACTTGCCAAGTGATACATGGCATTGTTTTTATCCTTTTAGTTATTTAGTTGAAGTTACCTGAGTGTAAAAAGAAGTGTTCATGCTTAAGATGAAAGTCAAAATCAGTCTGGTTGGTTGGAACTAATGAGAGTGAAATTCAGTGGATAGAACTAATGTGATCAGATAATGCCCCTTTTAAGACGTGATTTTCTTTGACTTAATTTTTGTGGGAATATGTGTCTTTTGTCACCAGCATATACATGCTTGTGTGCCCGAGATGTGGTTCTGTTTGTTTACTACAGTCAGCGTATTCTTTTGGTTCTGTGCTGTAAGACGTAGAAGAGGTAATCCTGCTAACAAATGTGAGTGTGAAATTTTGCAGTTACAAGAGTATTTTGGCAGATTTTAAGAAATATTTGCAATGTGAATTTAAATCAGAAAGATAAAATGTACTCTCTGATGATTGAATCCCAGTTTAATACAGAACTACTTGTTTTTGATGTCTCTGTTTTTTTTTTTCCTAGAGTCTTACAAGAGATACTGCCACTGAAATAGCCATCAATGTGAAGGCCCTATATAATGAAACAGAATCATTACTAGTGGGCAGGGTTCCTTTGGTAAGGAAAAGAAATGATGGATAATATCAGAATGATGATAAATGTATGGTTCTTGCCTTCATTGGGGAGCATGCATTCATCAGATTCTAATGCACAGGCAGGCTCTGGCCCCCATCTCTAGAGCTTCCTTTTCACCTCGCTTTTGCTTTCAAGAAACTATATGGCTGTACCAGGGAGTACGCGTCAGGCTAACAGGAGTAGAGGGTCCCTCGTAGCTCAGTCAGGAAAGAACCTGCCTGTAATGCAGGAGAGCTGGGTTTGATCCCTGGGTGGGAAACATCCCCTGGAGAAGGAAATGGCAACCCACTCCAGTATTCTTGCCTGGAGAATCCCACGGACAGAGGAGCCTGGGGGGTTACAGTCTGTGGGGTCACAGGGAGTCAGAGACAACCTTGCAACTAAACCTCAGCAGGAGTAGAGCTTCCCTGTCACCATGTCTTTATATAATCCTGCTCTCCCCAGTCAGCTTTGAGAATCTTGGGCTTTACAGAGAGTAAGACCTTCTTCAAGGACTTGTTCAGCCATGAATGCAGAAAAGTAGAGGAAGTCTTGAGCTGTGTCTCCGAAATTAACCTTTGAAATATGATTGTTACTGTTTTCTAGATTGGCTTAGATGATGCTTTCTAGACTCGGTGTGTCCAGAACTAAATTTCAGGAACTAGACCTATCCCTGGATTAACTCAAGATTGGTGCTGGAAATCGAGTTGAGGCCAAATGTGAATCAGACCACAGTCCTTGGACCTCAAGCATAAGTGCTAGGATTCTGTAAATGTTTCTGTCTAGTTTGCCCAGAATCCTTCCCTTGTTAGCTTTTCCTCCCTCATCCTGGAAATGTTCTAGCGTTGGGTCTTTTCGCCACCTAGTGTTCAATTTTAGGTTATTCACACATGCTGTTGTAAATGTAGAAAGCCTTATATATGAGCTATTTTTTAATTCTTTGTAACAATTTTCATTAATTGATAGATGAGGTGATAATCTTAAAACATTTCTGTTTACTATAATTTTATCTCTTACTGGGGAAAATTTATACATCTAAATAAAAGTGAGAATAAAAATCATAGTATCTGGCATAGTGAAAGAATGAGAGAGGTGATTGGAGGTGATTGGTTGGAATTTCTGTTTGGCTGCTGTCCAGAAGAATATTGCCACTGAAGCATCCTTTGCTCTGAGAAGAGAATCTTAAAGGCTGCATGAATCAATTGGTTTTACCCATTTCCAGGGGAAACTCAAGAGCAACTTCCTTGGGGCAAGAGGTAGCTGCCTCTGCTATGGTCGTGAATAGAAACTTTTAGGAAGAAATCTTGGATATATCTTTTGATAAAACCAATAGGAAAATCATCTTGCTTATTCTTGACACTTCTATTTTTAACCAAAATCTTCTTGCTGCTCTTCTAAAATTAGTCCTATAGGAAATCCAGCAAGTCATGACCTCAGTACCGATTACTGAATGAAGGACATGTATTTTTTTTGTGTTATTTGAAATATATTTAAGATAATTGCTGATTGAGAAGAACTAGAAGCATAACTTATTTTATATTTTAGCTCTCTGTACTGAAAGTACCCATTGAGTGTTACTTGGTTAATATTAATCAATTATATTTTGTTAATATAGAAGGATTCTTCTTCACTTTTAATTCTTCCGTCATAGTCAAATATGGATGTTTGGTTTGAAAATGTACATCAGTGAAATTTTTATTTTTTGACTGTACTGCACCGCTTGTGAAATCTTAGTTCCCTGACTATGGATCAAACCTTGGTCCACGGCAGTGAAAGGATATGTCCTCACCACCGGACCATCAGGGAATTCCCCTTTACCAGTGGATGATTTTTAAATGTTTGGCAATATTGATATCAAAATAAAAAATCAATCATATTTGAGAGCAGCTAAGTTACACTCTTTAGTTTGCTTATAGAATGAATATAGCCAATGCAGGAGACATAAGGGAAATAGGTTCAATCGCTGGGTCAGGAAGATCCCTTGGAGGAGGGCATGGCAACCCACTCCAGTATCCTTGCCTGGAGAATCCCATGGACAGAGGAGCCTAGCGGGTTGCAGTCCATAGGGTCACAAAGAGTCGGACACAACTGAAGCAACTTATTAGCACATAGCACATACAATAACTATTTTATCAGTTTTATAAGACATACATACTTAGACTAAAATAAAAGTGATAACTGTTATATGATATGGCGGAGAATTTCTGTATTTTTATTAGCTTCTAGAAATACTAGAATTTGAATAACAGAGGGGATTTGAGAGCATTTGAATAACAGAGGGGAAAAAATAATGTCCATAATAAACAATAATAATATTCTCTCTGAACTTTCAGTTTAAAATCTTGTCAACCAGAACTGCACTGGTGTTCCAGTGGTTAAGACTCTGCTTCCCCTGCAGCGGGTATGGGTTCCATCCCTGTTTGGGGAACTAAGATCTTGCATGCCTTGCAGTGTGACCAAAATAAATAAATTCAATCCCCATGAACCTATATATAGGTACTGTACAATTTTGACATCATTTATCAAAGTTTGATTTGCTGGAAGAGATCCTTGAAATTGTGTAGTCATGTTCTAAGCTCAAGAATACTGGAGTGGGTAGTCTGTCCCTTCTCCAGCAGATTTTCCCGAGCTAGGAATTGAACCAGGGTCTCCTGCATTGCAGGCGGATTCTTTATCAACTGAGCTATCAGGGAAGCCCGAGAAGGAACCTGAGACTCCTCAAATCAATTCATCATCCCTTGGTGGCATAGTTAGTAACAAGGCCAAGGCTAGAATTCAGCGCCTCCCAATTCTGCTTGTAGCAGTGTTGATTTCACCTTTATTTATTTATTGAATTTGTGACTTTTAATAACTGCTTTATGGACTTCCCTGGTGGTCCAGTGGTTAAGACTTCGAGCTCCTAATGCAGGGGGCAGGGGCTTGATCCCTGGTCAAGGAACTGTTCCCCATGCTGCCCTGTGTAGCCAAAAAATTTTAAAAAATGGTGATGATAAGTGCTTTAAATGAATGGGCAAGAGGTGACCAGTTAAATTCTCTTTAAAGTTTCCAAAGCTTCTTCCAGTTTACAAGCCATTTAGCTTTTCCTGATTTGTACAACAGCTTTTTATCACCAATTTTTCTGAGATCCGTAGGCTTTTTTTTCTCCTAAAGTTATTATTTTAGTTACCCAGAAGATTATTGTGGCAGGCTATTCTTATTATGTGACATGTTTTTGACCAATTTGAAATATCATTATTTGTTTACACCGTAGCCTATGTAGATCAAAATGATTTTTGCCACAAATATGTTAAAATGATGAGATTATTTACTACAGCAAGGCAGATGGGATGCAAGGATAAGAAGGAAGAAGGGATTTGCATAGGGGAAAAAACACCAATAGCAATAGTTTTTTCTGTGAAATTATTAAAGTCACACTACTTGCTTATATCACCTTTGGGAAGTGAGGATAAATCTATGCAAATTTGCTTAAATGAAGTCAGTATAAAATAATTTGTTCTTTTTTTCTCTATTCCTTTGTGTTAAAACCAACAACACTCTGTCTCGCCTCACAAGAGGTGAGGATGTTCAGTGTCAGTGAAATAGTTTATTCTGTTTGAGGGTTTGAGGTTGGTCTCTGAGGCTTGTTTTATCTCGGTTTTTCATCTGCTGTTAAATAGCAATTGGAATCTCCACATGAAGAGCGAGTATCCAATGCCTTACATTCCGTGGAAGTGGAGCTGCAGAAGTTAACAGAGATTCCGTGGCTTTATTACATCTTACACCCGAATGAGGATGAGGTATGTAAAATTCAACCTGTTTATAAATGTGTATGCTTTGTGACAATAGAATTTGAACGCACCTTTTGAAAAAGAAATGTTCAGGAGAAAATACATTTTAAATATAGCCGTCCTCCCCTATCTGCAGGAAATACATTCTAAGACTCCCAAGGGACCCCTGGAACCTCAGTACCAAACCCTACATGTACTATGTTCTTCCTTATATACACATACCTAGGATAACGTTGAATTTGTAAATTAGGCTCAGTAAGACATGAACAACAACAATAATAAAATAGAACAATTATAACAATGCACGGTAACAAAAGTGACGTGAATGGGGTCCGTCTCTCAAAATACCTTCCTGTGCCCCTTCCCTATTGGCTGAGCGAGCCTCATGCACTGCGGCCGTAACCTTTGCAGTCTGAGATGTAACAGCAAAATTAGCATGAACTTTTTCTCCCTTCTTCACAGTTTCACAGACAGAAGATTCATTCTTACCATAGATCTTAGCCAGCTCAGTGTAGGATTTTTTTTCCCCTTATTAAGAACTCTCGTCTTTTCCTTAAAGGAAGCACTTTACAGCTTCTCTTTAGCATATGTGAATTGCCAGCATCACTACTTTTGTGCTTTGGCACCATTATTAAGTCAGATAAGGTGACTTGAACACAAGCACGGTGATACCACAACACCTGGTCAGATAACTCAGATTGGTTATGAAGGGACTAACAGATGGGATAGATGAGGATGGCTCAAGACTTCATCATGCTGCTCAGAGCAGTGTACAACTTAAAACGTGTATGGATTGTTTATTTCTGGAATTTTCATGTAGTATTTTCAGAATGAGGTTGACGGCAGGTAACAGAAACCACGAAAAGGAGAACCACACTACTGTCCTGGTCGGGGAGACTACTGTTCTCCTTTCGAATGCACTTTTCTTGAGCAAATGAGAAAAAGCATTTATGTGAACACGTCATCTTGCAGGAGTCAGTACATTTTCAGGAGTATGCAACAACATGAACTTTTGGGGAGGGAGTTATCACTCCAACAATGTTCTGTGTGTATAACCTCTTCCTATGTTATCTCTGCTGTCAGAGTGGGTTTTTCTTCTCTTAACATCCTGAGAAAATTCTTTCCTTGATCGACTCAAACAGGAGCCCCCCATGGATTGCACCAAGAGAAATAGCAAAAGCGCGGTATTTCGTATTGTGCCCAAATTCAAAAAGGAGAAGGTTCAGAAGCAGAAGACAAGTTCACAGCCTGGTAGGTGATCCACACGGAAAGGGAAAGTATAATGTTTTGGAAAAAATAACGGATTAACGTGATATCATTCAGGGGATGCGAATGAGCTGAGATTAGAGAGTGATAATCATGGTACCATGTTATGGATATACTCATAAATAGCTTTTATGAATGTACTTATAAATAGCATTTATGCTCTTGAATCATACACTGTAAAATGGTTTAAATAGTGAATTTCATTTTATGTTCACTTTACCATCATACAAAAAAAATCACAGCACACCTAAAATAAGTCCCATTGTGAGCAGGAGTCTGTCGTCATGAAGTGCACAAGACTACGAAGTAGTTTGCTGATTTGCTTCTGCTTCATTGTGTAAATGCCAGCACCTCTGTTTGATGATTCTTCATCTTGCTCAACAGCGCTTCAGTGCTTACAATTTGTTTTCCTTCTTTAGCATGCACAATCTACCTCATTTTGACAAGTGGACCGTAGAAACTTTCGTTTAATCCTTTAACTTGCCAGGTGTATTTTCCACCTCAAGTCATATATTCTGTTCCTCCTCTTTTAAAGACTTAGAACACCATTTCAGCTCATTAATAACAATTCACTGTGATACTTGCATTCTCAAGCAAAGATTAAACTCTTTCTTGGATATTCTTTCAAATTCCCTTCACCTTTCCCTAGAGATTAAATTTAGTGCTGTAATACTGCTGAAGACCTTCAAGTTCTATGTATATGATGGTAGATGTCTTAATTTATCAAATAATTTTATAACTTCTCAGTTAGCCATCTCATATTAAAAAGTGATATATAACCTTATTTTTGATAATGCACAAAGCAGCTGTTGAAGAGCATCTTAAAACCAAATGTGGCAAACAAGGAGACTTTTTATTAAGCTAATCAATGTTGGGTAAAATGAATGGAAGAGAATACATACAGTAAAATAACCCAATTAATCTTGGAAAGCAGTGTTGACAGTTTTTAGACAATGTTAAGTTGATTTAACAAGACACTTATTATATAATTGTACTTCCCAGGTGGTGCTAGTGGTTAAGAACCCACCTGCCAATGAAGGAGACATAAGAGACATGGGTTCGATCCCTGGGTTGGGAAGATCTAGAGGAGAGCACAGCAACCCACTCCAGTATTTTTGCCTGGAGAATCCATGGACAGAGGACCCTGGCGGGCTACAGTCCATGGGATCGCAAGAGTAGGACACGACTGAAGCAATTAGCGTGCACGCAAGCCTTGCATAATTATTAACACGCAAGCATTGCGTGATTGTCTGAAATAGGAATCATCAATAGAACAGAACCAACAAAGGCAGCTGAGAACCAAAAAAGGTCTTGAAGCTGGCAAGACCTGAAGCAGAAGTTTGTGTAAAATTATATCCTGTGTCAGATTTGAACTTTTTATTAGCATTGGTAGCTCAACTATAATAAGTTTCGTATATGATCTTAAGGAAATCATCAGAGTTTATTTAGACCTTGTACTGCTGATCCCAATTACGAGGAACACATTTTTATACATGTCGTGTGGTTTGCATGGCTTTAAGGAGGAAATTGAGCTAAAGCGAAAGGCGCAAGTGCACAGCAGTGAATGTCTTTGTAGAGTCAGGACCTCATGTTGATTGACAGTCTGAAACTTGCATGGGAAAAAGCAGAGTTGTAGTTTTGTTGAGACAGTACCTTGAACCTTTCCCTTGGCTAGCACTGCCGCTGTTTTGCTTCTTCTTTGGCCAACCTGTGCTTTGTAATGCATTGAGCATGTAGAAATTAAGGGGGTTTTGCTCTTAACTTTGGTAGTTCAGAAATGGGGCACAGAGGAAGTTGCTGCTTGGCTGGATCTGCTCAATTTGGGAGAGTACAAAGAAATCTTCATCCGTCATGACATCAGAGGGGCTGAACTTTTGCATCTGGAAAGGCGAGATCTTAAGGTATTTCCTTTGTGCTACTCTTCTGTTCTTAAAATATTTTTCATTCAAAACAGACTCCTTTCTCCTGCTCCCTTCAGTTCTGTGCTTGCAGCTTGGCTCATGTTATGCGTATGTAATCTATATAATATGCATTGTTCTGTGGCCTGAGTTCGTTATATGCTTTTGAAAAGAGATAATCAGTAATATTTTTCTGTCAGAATCATTGTCTGACAGTTACAACTAAAGCTTAGCATGAACTTAGTAATTTTTCTCTGTGTCCATTGGCATGGCTGTGCTAATATTTCCAAATGGATCACGTTTCCATCAGTTCATTTTCTTGGATCAACATGAAAGGTGATATTTGTTGCTTAAAATGACTGAAAATATCTACTAAAAAGTTCAAATAACTAAAAATTCATTCAAAATACCAAGAACAAAGCCTTTCTAATATAGGAAACTAGATGAGAGACTTAGCAGCAGTGGCTACTTAGAATTCTACGATTTGGTTGTGTTTCTAAATTGACCTTTCAGAGGTCACGTGAACAACTAGATAAATTCAAATTTCCTTTCCATGGCTTATTATTGAAATTGTATTCTTCCCAAAAATAAATGTATTTTCCTTTTTAGTGAATGAAGTAAAAATTATGCCTTGGTTTTGCTAGAGAGCTTCTCAAAACTTATTTGTCTTTTATGACAGGGAAGAAAAATTATGAATTCATGGTCTACAGCAATTCCGTTTTCTTCTTTGAGTGGACACTCAACCACAGAAATGGCCTAAGTAGCATATTCTGTCCCAGGGTTAAAGTAGCATTCTGTCATGTTATATTTTCTTGCCACATACTGCCATTTAAAAATTCCAAGATTGATTCATTAAGCCAGTGATAAAGCCTTCAACATTTGATGGATTGATTCCTTTCCTAATCACCTGGTTCTAACAATGCATAACATTATGAGACAGTAAGTTCCTAATAAATTCATGAACAGCTGTGCCTTTGTCTAAAAATATGTTAGTAGAGACTTTTAAACCCAACTGGGTAATATAAAGTATATTATACCTAAACATTGGCACTTCCCGGGTGGCACTAGTGGTAAAGAACCCACTTGCCAATGCAGGAGATATAAGAGACCTGGGTTCGATCCCTGGGTCAGAAGATCCCCTGGAGGAGGGCATGGCGACTGACTCCAGTGTTCTTGCCTGGAGAATCCCATGAACAGAGGAGCCTGGTGGGTTACAGTCCATAAAGTCACAAAAATTCAGATAGGACTGAAGTGGTTTAGCATGCACGCACGCACACATAACTAAACATTATACTTACAGACATATACCTAGACATTTTTAGCCAGAATAATAATAAAATAATAAATTAACTAGTTCCCTTAGTTGAAGGTCCCAAATCTGGAACATAGCAAAATATATAGAATATATAGTATTAGAGTAAAAATTGACTTCAGCACTTCAAATGAATATACTAAAAAGTAAATGAGGAAGACCATTACATGTAACATATTTGTGTAGCTTCTGATATCCTCAACAGGCAGCAATATTTATTGAATAACTAGTGATGAATGGGCTTCCCTGGTGGCTCAGAGGGTAAAGAATCTGCCTACAAAGCAGAAGACCCAGGTTCGATCCCTGGGTTGGGAAGATCCCCTGGAGAACGAAATGGCAATGCACTCCAGTATTTTTGCCTGAAGAATTCCACGGACAGAGGAGCCTGGCAGGCTACAGTCCATAGGGTCGCAAAGAGTCAGGCACAACTGAGTGACTAACACATACGTATGTACATATTGATGACTGTATTATTCTCTTCTCTAGGTAGCATCTGCCCTCTAGAAGCTTGCATTTCACTTGCCATGAACAAGCATACATTCAAGGAAAAGACTTTGTCGTCTATATATAATATATGTATTATAAACATACACAAACATACATAAACATACACTTGCACACTATGAGTGATAATATTTGCAGAAGAAAAAAACAAAGCTCACATACAAAAGTTAAAGTTAGACTTGATAGAACCCGGCTGGAAAAAACAATGAGTACAAAGGAGATGATTAAGAATTATGTTACTAAAACTTTTATTTAGCATAAGACTTTTTTGTTTTTATTTTTAAGGCAAATGACATTCTTTCCCTTAAAACTTTGCTTTCAGAAATTTGTATTGACATAGTCAGTTTTAACTCTTTTAGTTCTAAAACACAGTATAGGGCAATGGGAAGGGTAGTAATTTTACAGAGTCTTCAGTGGAACAAAACCAAGCCAGAAACGAGCTCACCTTGTTCTCTGGCATTGGAGCTTTGAGAGGGAGCAGCCCCTTCAGAGGAAAGTCTCTGAATGTTGGTGAAGGGTTATCTACTTCCTAGGTAACCATATCCATTTCCATTACTTCAGACACTGTGCATGGATATGTCATTGGCTCACACGGTTCTACTTCTAGCCCTGACCTCGTTTGTAAAGTCTAGGATCGTATCACCAAGTCTGCTCGCCACTAACCCACGACACAGACCATCAGTCCAAGTGTCCACAACCAAACTTTTCCAGTCCTGTCCTCCTCCTGTTCTGCCCCTTCTCCTGTGGTCTCTTATCTTAGCAACTCAGGGACCTGAGCCAGAGAAACCCAGGGTCACATGTAGCATCTTCCTCTTCCTTATCCTGCCTCATTAGACCATCACAAAGTAGTTTAATTTTAATCTCCATTTAGTTATCTTTCTCCTTTCCACAATCCTTCCTCTTGCCTGTGTAAGGTCAGTAGCTTCCTCACTGGCCCACCCACTGATACTCTTGCTCTCTCATCTATTATCCTTGCAACTAGAATGATGTTTTGTGTGTGTGTGTTTGTGTATCTGTGTTAGTTGCCCAGTCTTGTCTGTCTCTTCGTAACCCCATGGAGTATAGCCCTCCAGGCTCCTCTGTCTGTGGAATTCTCCAGGCAAGAATACTGGAGTGGGTTGCCATTCCCTTCTCCATTGGCTCTTTCCAACCCAGGGAATAAACCTGGGTCTGCCACACTGCAGGCAGATTCTTTAGCATCTAAGCCACCAGGGAAGCCCAGAGTGATGCTTTAATAACATCAGGTATATCACTCTTCTGCTTAAAACCTTTTGGTGGCTTCCCATTTCAATTCCAATAAAGACTCAGCATCTATGGGACACCCACAAAGTTCTGCCTATGTATTTAACCTGCTGTAGGGCCACTGACCCTTTGGGGCTATACTCTTCCAATCTGGCCGTGCTTCATTTATTTAAAAATATGAAACTCTCACGTCAGGGGTGTACCCTCTGAAGGTATGCGTCTTCCCTACCTGCCACTTGGCTAGCTGTTGCTCAGATCTTGGCTCAGGTGTTACTTCATTGTCACCAGACAACTGGGGATAGCAATGTGACAGTCTAACAGTGGAATGGGAGGATATTTCTAATGTGCTGTAACAGACAAACTGATTGCAGTATTTTCTCTCCTGGAAGACAGTAGAAAGCAGTGAGGGATACCAAAGAAAGAAGGGCTTCTCAGGTGGCACAGTGGTGAAGCATCCGCCTGCCAGTGCAGGAGACACGAGAGACTCAGGTTCAACCCCTGGATTGGGAAGATCCCTTGGAACAGGAAATGACAACCTGCTCAGTATTCTTCTTTTAAAAAAATCCCATGGACAGAGGAGCCTGGTGGGCTTCAGTCCAGCAGGTCTCATGAGTCAGACATGACTGAGCGACTGAGCACACACAGACACACCCCCCAAATAAAGTGGTAAAGACACGGGGTTGGTGGGGGTTGTTTGGTTGGCGTTTTGTTTTCTCCATTTGGAAAGTTGTTCATGTGTGGGCCAAAGGATAACGGTAGCTACAAAGAATGCCTCTGCAAAGTTAAAGCTCTTCTTCCAAAGAAAGAAAAAGTCGACACTAATGAATATGGTCTCATGGCCTAACTTTATCACAGCCTGATTCCTAGAAGACATGAATGTGTTGAACTCAAACTAAAGAAAATATAGCTAAGAAGTTAGTGTAACTCTAGGGAAAACATCATCTCATGACTCATGAATTGTGAGTAGAGTCTGCTTCTCTCAATGAAGCTTTTATTCTTGAGAATATAGTATGGCATACTATATATAAAATATTTGATATTAAATATCTTTCTGAATCAGATAACTACATTATCACAAAATATAAAGAATATTTAACTATTCCACTCAAATCAAATGCATCTGCATGTCTATCTTCCTTTAAGGTCTGGCCTTGCTTTTAAGTTTGCTGTTTTAGCACACACTCAGGAGTTGGATAGTTGACGTAAGACTAGTTTTGGATGACCTAGAGTCACATTAGCAGATGTTTTTCAGGATTAATGAAATATTGTAAAAACATGACCCTGAAGTTATCTCAGGCTTGAAAAGAGCACTCACTGTGGAATGATTATCTTCCAGAAAGATGCTGAATCCTCAGTAGCATTGGTGCTGTAGAATTCAGAGAGTTCATGAAGTATATGGGGGAGATTGAGAGAACGTGTGTGTGTGTGTGTGTATGTGTGTGTGTGTGTCTTCTCAGACAAATAATCTTGTGATACTTTTGAGACTGCTTTGAAAGTCATCTTTTTACTTATTTTCAGATATTCCACACTCTTGTTTTGTGAAGAAGTTGACTTCACATACTGGCAAATACACTATGGCCATTAAGCTTAAAGAAGCTATTGGGAGTAGAGATCTTCACCATCTGTTTTAGTTTTTCAGACAGTAAATATTATGGCTGTCTTGAATGCATCTCCTTTATCCATACAACAAGCATTCATTTGGCAAGTGCCTGCTCTATGCTGCACACTCAGCCGTCACCATTCATTCCTGAAAACTGTTAGGTTGGCCAAAAAGTTCATTTGGGTTTTTCCTATAACATTGCTGGAAACATCCATACGATGTTACGGAAAAACCCAAATGAACTTTTTGGCCAACCCAATAAATCTTGGCTTGGTTCTTTTCAGGAAGATGGGTCTTTTAAAAACAAGAAGAGTTCTGAGGGAAAGGAGTCAAAAGTGTTTTGAGGAAAAACATCAACTCACATATACCTATGTCTGCGTGATTTTTTTTTTTTTACACTTATAAAACATAAAAGTTATTTAACTATTTCACTCACATCAAAGACTCTAAATGCAAGTACAAAAGGATTTACATTCCATATGTAGGTCATAGGTACTGGAGTCTTCCTTGAGGAGCAGGACTTATTTGTAAGTTTAATATTTTAGCACGGAAATGTGTAGTTGTTTTAAGACTACAAAATTTATTTGAGTAAATTTTGTGGGTACCTTGGTGTCACATGTCACTTCTCTCAGAGATTCCAAAAGGACCTGTGTTTTTCTAAATCAAAAAAGAAGAAAAAGGAGAAAGTAATTTTGACTGTTGAAGAATTGCCCTGATGTGTAACCTATGAGAATGTTACATTTAAGAGTTTGTGTAGAAAAAAAAAAAAAAAAAGAGTTTGTGTAAGATGTGGTTTTTTTTAATGGTTGGTAATTTTTTTAATGTCAGGATTTTGGTTTCATAAACTTCCTTTTCTGAATTTTACTTTGTAAATCATTGAATCTAAACTAAGATGAATGAACTGAATGCTAACTACGTTTTGTCAGCTAGCTAAATATTTAACCATCAGTTTTCTCAGATCAGTTAACTTATTTCTTTCTCTTTCCCTTTTTTTTAGGACCTGGGGATACCGAAAGTGGGTCATGTGAAGCGAATTCTCCAGGGAATTAAAGACCTTGAACGGAGCACCCTCCAGCCTGAGGTGTAATCATACTGGTGCTATTCCTCGGAAGGAAAGTCATCGCTACTTAATACAAAGTCCTTGGGAGCCATTGGCTGTTCTTGTAGTTTTCTGCCTAGATGAGTAAGCACCACTAAGACACCTCTATGGCTTAATATTTTGCTATGGGTGAAATTTTTGATTTGAGGTGTTAGAAAATATTTTTGTGCCAAAAAAAGTACATTCCACGAAGCCATTTTCATTTTGTGCAAACCTGACATGTTCAGATACGCTCATATTAGTAAAAAGGTAGGAGGAACCTGAGACAATTGCATTGTCCAAAAGGTGGAACTGTAGAATGTTTCCTTTCCTTTAATCTGGTCAGGTGGGATTTTCTTATCGCACAACCACATAAAAATATGTGGCTGAAACTTACTGGGTTTCATTGTTAGAGGCATTGGCTTCTTCCCTCAAATCACTGGCTAGAAGACTAAGATGTCAGTTACATGGTGTTTTGAATTGGTATCATTTCAGATTTCTAGCTCTCAGTGGTCAAAGAGTATGGTTAAAATCACTCAAACACTATGACTGAATGCAAATCTTAATGCACGATGTTGCTGCCTGAATTGTTTTTCTGTTTCTTGCATGTCACATTTAATATGTAACACTTAGCTTTAATGTCAGTTTTAATGGAATTTAATTTATTATTACCTAAGTACCTTTTGGTTGGGGAAAAGGCACTTTTCTGTTCTTTGATGTGGAATTTTGCATATTCTATGTCTAAGAATCTGTGAACATGTGTCAGGGCCCCAATCAACCAATGATATATATCTTATGCAAGCCAATTTTATATCAGTCTGTCATAAACAGCAGGTATGCACATTAAGAAAGTTCTCTGTATATTTTCATAAAATTATATGTTCTGTTGTCTTAAGAAAACTTAGTATAGCTCTCCAAACCAAAATTCCCACACTCTGTTTTTCATTTCAATTTAATGTTTATTTAATACTCTGTTTGCATCTATAATATAGCAGACTGTTGACAACCAGGAATTTCCCCAGTGTCTCAAACTAGGATCAGTATACTGACTGGCAACCAGAGTCGTCCATTTGCTAAAGAGACAACCGACAGAAACTTCCCAGTGAAAGAGATTTAAAATTTTTTTAAGGGCTTTCCATTGTTATTATCTCACTTAATTCTTATATCCTGTCAGGCAGATATTATTTTCCTTTTTATAAAACGCTCTACTTCAATGTAGTGCATGAGAAGTTAACATTTCTTTGATCAAAATCTTTGAAAGCCAAACGCATACCTATCAAAAAGTCAGAACAATGCCCTCAAATAAATTTACTTTAGATATTATATACTAAAAAATTCATTATAGTATTTAAAAATCTTCTATGTAAGAGAATTAAACAGGATACTGACCCAGTGGTGACAGGTTTCATAAAGTAGCCTTCTAGGTGAGTGCTCAAAAGATAGACATATACACATAAATATATAGACACACATATATGTTCACATACACGTATACATTTATAGGTACCTTCATACTTGCATACGTGTAATCTAAAATATACTTTCATTGATATTTTCTAGACTTTTTTTGCCAGATGCTTAAAGAGAAATATTGATGGGAGAACATTTAAAATGAGCTATTGTCAGACATATAATTTAATTGTATCAAAAGAGTTTACATATTTGACACTTTATTCTTATTTATGATTTGAGTATTTACTAGTAAAAGTCAGTTTGGATATCTTAAAAATAAATGAACTCAGGCACCTGACCGAGTGTGTCTGACTATATATTTTACCTAAGTTGTGAATAAATGGGAAATTTTCCAGATTGTATCAGGTAGCTTAAAAGAGCCAAGAGCTACTCACTTAGTAATTTTAACCTTATCCACACTTATGAAATCAAAAGTCATTTCCAGTTCCTGTTAGAGTCATCCGCACTGGAAAGTGTCCTCAATCACTTCCCTGTGAAATCAGGCAATCCAGATTCTCTGAACTCTGCTTAGATCAGAAATCCTTGTCCACACACACAAAAAAAAAAAGGTGGAGAAAAGGAGGCAAGAAATCCTAGAAAAGAATGAATTAATATAAAAAACCTTTATTGATTTTTCACTCTCCCTAAATTCTTTGCCAATAGAAAAGATTCTCAAGTTATCACTTGTTCAGAGTTTAAGAGTGAAATGTTAATGACTGAATTTTTTCTTTGATGTTGCTCTTTCACCCTCACCCTGGAGAAGCAAATGGCAACCCACTCCAGTGTCCTTGCCTGGAGAATTCCATGGACCAAGGAGCCTGGTGGGGCTATGGTCCATGGGGTTGCAAAAAAGTCAGACATGACTGAGTGACTAACACTTTTCAGTCTTGAGTAACATCTCTTATGTATGCTGAACCTCACTAAACAGAGTCGTTAGCTAGAATTTTCCTGCACGTGGCTTTTGAAGGAGGGAAATTCTTTAAAAATGACAAGATTGATCTTTGGGGTTAAATAAGAGCCCTTTTCACTATATATAGAGTCATCCGTGCATGGCTCTGTAGGACCCAGAGGACTTCACCCACACCCACTTGCCAGGACAGTGCCCTCAGAACCTCTGGAGGCCATGGTCCAGCCTCACAGAGGAACTAGCTTCTGTCGTAGAGGGGGTTACAGCAAGGATAGGAGGAGCTTCTCCATGAGAGCTGATCAGAGCTCTGGGGAGTGCAGAGGGGCTCCGTGCTTGGGTCCACATATAAGCTGAGGTGAGAAGCTCAAGCCGGAGCCTGGCTTGGGGGCTGTAATTGCAGCCTTTCCTCCCCTCCAGGCTCTCCCACATGTGGGTAATCTCGGAGCACTGGGGGAGACTCACAGCTGACCTCCCAACACCCACTTCCTTTCATGTTCCCTCACTTTGCTCATTTTCTTGAGGAACAACTGACTTCAAGAAAGACAGGGATATGGTCAGGCCTGAATAAAATTTCCAAGTACTAATTTTCTCTCTTCCATCCGTCCTTCTACGTCACTTTCTGAGTTTCATTCTTACTGTCTGGCTTCCCATCTTTCAGCACTTCCCTGGTGACTCAGCTGGTAAAAGCATCTGCCTGCAATGCGGGAGACCCGGTTCAGTCCCTGGTTCGATCCCCTGGAGAAGGAGACGGCAACCCACTCCAGTACTCTTGCCTGGAAAATCCCAGGATGGAGGAGCCTGGCGGGCTGCAGTCCATGCAGTCGCCAAGAGTCGGACACGACTGAGCGCCTTCACTTTCCCATCTTCCCATATGTCCAATGCAGGGATGGTCACTCACATTCTCACTGCCATGTACTACTTTTTCCTCTTCAATTATCCCACTGCAAGAGGGCTCCTGTTGTCTCACCCCACTTTGGCCCCCAGGCTTCCGTGGTGGTTCAGTCGTAAAGAATCTGCCTGCCAATGCAGAAATGCGTGCTAAGTCACTGCAGTTACGTCCGACTCTTCGCGACCCCATGGACTGGAGCCCACCAGGCTCCTCTCTCCATGGGATTCTCCAGGCAAGAACACTGGAGTGGGTTGCCATGGCCTCCTCCAGGGGGTCTTCCCCACCCAGAGACCAAACTTTTATCTCTTGCGGCTCCTGCATTGCTGGCGGATTCTTTACTGGTAAACCATCTGGGACGCGGGTCCAATCCCTGGGTTGGGAAGATCCCCTGGAGCAGGAAATGGCAACCCTCCAGTATTCTTGCCTGGAGAATCTCACAGGCAGTGTAACCTGACAGGCTACGAAGTCCTCGGGGTTGCAAAGAGTCAGATACTACTGCACCTTTGCCCCCTCCCTGTGGGTCATCTAGCCAAGTGTTATTAGGAAGAAAACAATTTAAATTTAAATTTTATAGTTTGCATTTAATGGAAGGAAATGTACTCATCTAAATGAATGGGTGGACTAGAGCATTTGGGGGCCATGACGTAAATTGCTCTGGTGGAGAAGAGGTCCGTGAATGTCCAAGATCTGTGCTGTCCTACGTTGTAGCCACTAGCTCCAAGTGGCTATTTAAAGTTAATTTAAGTAGAAATTTACTTTCTCACCTGTCCTAGCCACATTTCAAGTGCTCAGTAACCATAGTAGACAATTCAGATGTTGAATGCTTCCATCGCAGAAATTTTACTGGGTAACGTTGCGCTACAGTCATCGCTACTCAAAATGTGGTCCATGGACCAGTGGCCTCCTGTCACCTGGGAGCTTAGAGAAGTGCAGAATCTCAGTCCACTCCATCCCTACTGAGTCAAAATCTTCCTTTTACTAAGATTTGTGAGGTGATTAGTTCTGGCCTAAATGATTTTATCTCTCCTAGATGAGTGGGCTATGAGGTCTTCAAAGGTGCTTAGAATAGCTGACTGTCCAACCCACTCTTTCCTATCCCTTCTCCAACTAATCCCAGAAATGAGCTGAAAGTCATTCATCACCCAGCTGAGTTTCCTTCTCAATCCTTATTCCTAATTTAGGTTCTGGATGAGCCCTGCCTACCCAGGATATATTTTGGTAACTAAGGTGGCACACAGATCCTGGCCAACACAGCTGACCTCACTCTAGGTCCTCACCCCTCGTCTAAGTCACTAACAATCTGCATCTGCTTATGTGACATTCTCATTTGTTCACAACTTAAACCACAGGGAACATTTCAGAAGAATATGTGCTGAGATAAGGAAAGACCGGGTCAGTCTCCAGCAGCTTGTACTTTTCGCTTTCTCTTATCAGCAGATTATCCTATTGACATTGTTCATGTTTGAGGACACATAGCAGCACACACTAAATGAATCATTAGGCATGCCAAAAAAAAAAGAGGGGGAAGAGAGACCCAAAATGATTGCAAGTAAAGTGACTAGGTCATTAAAGCCCTCAAGGCATGTTTTGCTAGACTAAAATCTGGCTTTCTTATTATGCTACCTTATCTTGATTTTCAGGTAGTTAATAATTCTTTAAAATAGTGCCTGAAAAATAATAGATTCTTGACCCTCGAAATACAAATTATGTAATTCTATAATAAGATCTTTCCCAGTGACATACAGTCAGTAAGCCTTTACTATTTACATAATAATATAATTGACCAAAACATTACTGCCTAGAGATTCTTCAGCTAACTTTGAAGAATCATGAGATCACTGCTTGAGTCTCCATAGAAGTTATTTGTAACAGGAATGGAGGAAGGAAATACTCATACAAAGCTATGACTTAAGAAATTAGAGCAGAAACTTCTCTGTGTCCTGTCTAAAGTAAATGATCCGGTTTGCCCAACAGAGTTGACAACATAGTGGACTTTTAATGTTGTCCAGATGTGAATTCTTTAAAGATATTGCTTTTCATTAAGCTGTAAAAACATTACATCTCTCAACCTTGACATCTACGGTCCCTCCTGCTGCCCCCTTCCAAAATGAACTTATCTTGAATGTTTCAAGTGCAGCTTGGACTGATGATCGAAGTGGCAGTTCGTTAAGTCAGCTGAAAAGAATGGGAAGTGAAGAGTTCTCAGTACTCGCTATTGGCCAGTGGGATGGCTTCCCAAGTGGTTTCCAGAGCTTGGCCGCCATGTCTGTCCCCTCACTGCCCCTCGCTGGATGCCAGGGGGCCCGGGGCTTGTTTCTGTCTGCTCCGGCATCTCCCCAGTGACTCCTGTATAGCAGTCTCTGTCTTAGATGGATAATATGTTGACTTTGCAATGGGATGCCTTCCTGAAGAAACAAGCAAAACTTTAGAAAGACAATGGTTGATTTTTATAATATGCAGAGCACTAATTTATATCTTTCTTATTGTTTTCTCTTTTATTTTCTCCAAGTTTTGTTGAGAGATATTTCTGTTAGAATGGACAAAGCTATAAAGGTTTGTCATTACAGAGAACAGAGAGAGAAATGACAGCTGGGCTATTCCTATTTGTGTATTTCTTTCAGTTATTTTCAGGAGAAGCTTAACACAGTAACCAAGGCTGCGTTAAACTCAGTAACGATAGAGACTTTCACCAAAGGTCCAGTGGTTAAGACTTGTGCTTCCAATGCAAGGGGCATGGGTTCAATCCCTGGCCAGGGAACTAGGATCCTGCATGCTGCACAATGTGGAAAAAAAAAAAAAACAACTCAGTAATGATGTTTAATAAAAACCCCATATTACTAATATAGGTGAACAAGTTAATTCTTTCATGTAATTAAGATTCTATTTACATATATTTATATCTTCCCTCTTAATTTTGTATGCACTTCCAAGTTTTAGTTGGAAAATAGAAACCAAGCCACTACTTAAAAGTTATTAAAAAAACTCCACATAACATTTTAGCTACAAGTTACTCATTGTATAGGAATTTATGAATAGTCTGGATATTTCATAGAACTGCACTTCAAGAATAAATTAACCTAACCTAAGGGAACATATGGAAACTTTTTACATGGAATAAAATATTTCATACTCAGTTGATAAGGCTATTGAAGTAGGTTAATGAGATTAGGTATACAAGCTAAAAAGGAAAACAAATATATTTTGTGGTCCTTACTGTTTGATTGCACTATTGTTTACCACAGCTTAGTCATATCTATTTCTATATTCTAAGTATTAAGCTGATATGTAGCTATGAGATTTCTTACAGTTCTGGTAACTGGTAGCTAGTGCTGTGAAAGGTTTTGGTGTTGTAATATTCCCAGTTTTGTGAGTTATATATTGTATATTGAAGATGACTAATAAATGGGAGTAATATATTTAGCTGGGAAAATATGATATTTTCAAATCTTCAAGTAAGTTGTATCAAATTTTTTCTTTCTCTTAAGTGAGATAAAAGTCTCACTTTTATGTTAAAATGTCTATTTATACAACAGGTTTCTCCTTTTACTGGTTTTATTAATTTTCATATTAAAATTTTTCTTATCTTTTTATACCAAAATAACGATCACGCTGGTGATTCGGACTTCCAAGATGTATTTTAGTTTGCAGGGCTTTTGGCAGACAAAATATTTAATAACAAAGCAGCTTTGTACGTTTTGTGGCTTTGGGGGCAAGAATTTTGCCTTTGAAACTATGTGAGGCAGTGCTGGTATCAGCAAAGTCAATGATAGACAGTATTATTCATAATCATCAGCAGAAGGGTTTTACAAGTTGTGTAAATCAGAGTGCATTTATTTATTATACCATGAAATTTAATCTTTATACAAAATGCATATTCTAGCTCTTTTCCTTGTTATTGCTGTTGCTTAGAGTATAATAGCTCTGTTCCTGATTTACTTATGTACTTGAAGTACTCATTTCTGCCAAACAGATGCCCGGATTTTTTTCTTGTAAAAAGTGTATTATTTACTTTCCTAGACAATGGAAAAGTCATAGGGACTTTGTTAAAAAAATCATTTTCATGTTTAAAATAAATATGGAAAAAGACATAAATCAAAAAATGAAACCATCAAGGTTAAGAAATTAATGTAGCAAAGGGATTCGTCATGCTGTATTTGCCCAAAATGCATTGTATCTTCAAGTCAGAACATCTTTTCTGTAGTAAATCTTCAACTTTTGTTGTGAAAGAGAGCTCAGTGATTATACTGCCAGTATAACATTTGAGGGCTCCCCCAGTGGCTCAGAGGTAAAGAATCCGCCTGCAATGCAGGAGATGCGGGAGACGCAGGTTCGATCCCTGGGTCAGGAAGATCCCCTGGAGGAGGGCATGGCAACCGACTCTGGTATTCTTGCCCAGAGAATCCCATGGACAGAGGAGCCTGGCGGGCTAGTCCATGTCCATGGAGTTGCAAAGAGTCAGACATGACTGAGGTGACTGAGCACACAGGCGTGGGTGACATTTGAATGAACATTCAGAATCTTGAACCCTCCAAATTTCACTTACTTCCAGCTCTTGGTTTCAAATCGTATATTTTTAACAGGTTTGCATTTGACTTGGGGCTGCTTCAGTCAGAGTACCCATAAGCGATTATGGTTTGTTAGCTTGGTTCTGTCCATTAAGTCAGTGAGATTCTAATTGAGTCTTGAATTATTTCTGTTTCTGAAATATTCTCTATTCAACTTTTTAAAAACCAAAAATCTGAAACATAATAGCACAACAGCATACCACACAGAATAAAAATCACATTTTCAAGGAAAAGTGTCACACACTAAAGCCCTAAATTCAACTGCCATATTGCTTTACAGTATAAGCAGTAGATGAATTGTAAACTGTTTAAGAAATGTAGAAAATTAAGAATTAATTTAACTCAAAAGAGTTTTATATTAATTTTACTTTGCACAATCAATTATTGAAGGCAGGAAAGAAGAAAATATACGAGAAACATTCTATGGAAATTAAAGGATAAAGGAGCTTGGTAATTTGGGAGAGTTTTGGAAATGAAGAGTGTGAATGTAGATCTCTTTCAGCTTATTTTATAGAAATGCAAAGCAGGTGTGAGATATATGGCGGGCACAAAACAAGAACATAAAAATGTCACACTGGTGAAGTTTGGAATTGTATCTTTACTCTTTTCAAAACAAACAGTGAGTTTAAGGAGCCCATTCTACTGTTGAAGCTTGGAAGTCAATTAAACAGGTATTGGTTGGCCAGAAAGCTCATTCAGGTTTTTCCACATTTTATAGCTATGATATAGTTTGGATGACCTGATCATTTGTGTGCATTACATGAGGCAAAATAAACCATAATATATATGCAGCCTTCCTAGACAATAATCCCTGGACTTCCCTAGTGGCTTAGACGGTAAAGCGTCTGCCTACAATGAGAGAGACCGGGGTTCGATCCCTGGGTTGGGAAGATCCTCTGGAGAAGGAAATGGCAATCCACTCCAGTACTCTTGCCTGGAAAATCCCACGGACGGAGGAGCCTGGTAGGCCACAGTCCATAGGGTCGCAAAGAGTCGGACACAACTGAGTGACTTCAGTTTTTTCACGTTAGTGAATGATATAGAACTGGTCAGTAGGGCTTAGCAACTTCCCAAAGAGTTTTGGTAAAGGTAGATCAGACCAGACCACACAGAGTAAAGAGGTATTTATGAACCTTCTCAGCCTGAAATTTGTTAGAAGGATGGATTTTTCTTTTCGTTTGAAACAACAACAAAGTATTCAAATTTACAGTATTCCTAGTAGCTGAATCCTGTGAGTCTAGAGGTGGGAATAGGGTTAGGTTCATTGGATTCTGCAACTGACTTTGGCTCTGGCTCCCTGTGTCCTTTCTACGAGCTCTATGTTTTGGTCCTTTGGTTTCCCTAACTAGAAATGGCCCACAATATTATCAGTTATAAGTACCAGGTATGTTTTCTTTTACAAGAGGAACTATGTAAGTGTGAATCGTACTTAAACATACCTCTTTTCCCACTGTCTTTTAGATATAAAGGATTCCCAGACTATAGCATGAAAATTAAAAGTCCGAGTTAATATCCTTCAATGTTTATTTTAAAAATGAGAGTGAAGTCACATTAGCACTATCTTGCCCAGAGTAGGTTATAGGTATTTTCATCTATGTAGTATAGATTTATCTTTTCATCTTAGGATAGGCTAAAAACTTATTTCTAAAATCTTCAGAAATTTAGAGTAATTTTTTACACTCACTCCAGACAAACATTTTATAAATATATACATAATGTATATTATATAATATAGCTGAGTTCTGTGATTCTGTTATATATGTATAACTAAGACCTATACATCTTTTCATAACTTAAATCCCCAAAGAGGAAATGTCTCTTTAAATCAGCATTGAAAAAAAGGAACACTGGATGTTTAACTCTGTGATGTCATTTACCCAGTGAATTCTGAATGGTTTCCTTGCTATTTATTTATTTTTTTAATATAAATTTATTTTAATTGGAGGCTAATTACTTTACAATATTGTATTGGTTTTGCCATACATCAACATGAATCCACCACGGGTGTACACGTGTTCCCCATCCTGAACCCCCCTCCACCTCCCTCCCCATACCATCCCCCTGGTCATCCCAGTGCGTCAGCCCGAGCATCCTGTATCATCTGAAGCATGCATTGCTGTCTTCTCTAGCTATGGAGTGGTACTCTCTCTTGCAAAGTACTTTTAAAACTTCCAGTAAAGAAATTAAGCTAGAGATTGTCTTACTCATTACCATAATGAAAATCTGAGTACAATTAAAGAAATTAGAATAACCCAGTTAAAATTATCAAATGTAAATGAGGGTAAATGAATATTGACTTTATTTTCCCCTGACCCTTGAATTCAGTCACTGTCTGACCACTTGACTCAAAAAGTTCTTTGCTAAATCTGCTATTTATAATAGTATAATATGATACATTGGCACTCCTGTGGCATCCCTCTCCCCTAAAAATGTTGGGGTTTTAAGAGGCTGTAAGCTGCATGACATCAGGAAAAGACTGAATCCAAACTCATTCACCCGTGTTTTGATCTGTCTTAATGGCTTCTCTGGCAGCTCAGTGGTAAAGAACACACCTGCCAGTGTAGGAGATGCGGGTTCGATCCCTGGGTCAGGAAGATCCCCTGGAGAAGGAAGTGGCAACCCACTCCAGTACTCTTGCCTGGGAAATCCCATGAACAGAGGAGCCTTGCGGGCTACAGTCCATGGGGTCACAAAGAGTTGGACACAACTTAGCGACTCAACAACAACAATGGCACAGCTAAGCTTTCATAATAACAGATCTCTAAATGATGATTCCAGAATGATTTGGTACAGTGATGGGAATAAGTTATTTTTCTGGGAATTTGCTTCCCACAATGACCTGATATACAGTTGATCTTAGTGTAACTTAAATTAATTATAATTTAAATTAGAACCTTCCCTGTTTACAGATTTCTGTTGTGCAGCAATTTTTTAATATACATAATGATGAGGATAAAAGCATTGCAAACTCGAGCAGCTCTTTTGTTTCCTCGCCTCCTTTTACTTGAAAAGCTTTCAGAAAGCTTTTGAGAGGTGACACAGTTCTCATAGCAGCATTATGTGATCATGTGCTTCTGCCAAGAAACTCCTAAGCTAAAATGTGGAACAAAACACAGGCTTAACCTCATCTTGGTTTTGAATTGTGTAAGCCGAAGCATTTTCTATATCAAAGGGTTTTTTTTTTTAGTATTTATACAGTTGCATATTTTATTTTTTGTCCATCTCAAAAACTGAATTGGCATTTTATGTTCTATTTCTAATTAGTTGCAGTAAAGCAAAGTGATAATTCCATTCAGACCTTTATCAGCACAAACCTTTGTTAGTCTTCTCTCTTGTGCTTTTGCTATAGTTTTTCAGTAACCAGTTTTCCTGCCTCATTCTCCCCTACCACTCATCCATCTTCCACATGACTGACAGAGTGGTCTTTTTAAAACACAAATTTCTTTTGTCATGACTCAGCTGAAAAAAATCTTAACTAGACTCCCCCTCTTTACAGCGCAGCAACCCACCTCCTTAGAGTGATGGATAAGGATCTCCATGACCTCGTCCCACCATTTTTAGCATCCTCACCTACCATTCCGCTAGAGACCTTTTGTAACCCAGGAATTTGGAGCTACTCACAGTTCAGTGCTTTGGCATAATCACTTGCTGGAGATTAACTCATTTAAGATTCAGTTCAGATTTTACCTTCTGTGACACTCTGCCTAACTACCCAGAAGGTTAAGTATTTCATCCATGCTCCATAGTCTCTTGAAATTTATTCTATAAAATTATTTCAATAATTATTGAATATGTATGAATATATGAAAGAAAAGTGAAAGTGTTAGTCACTCATTTGTGTCTGGCTCTTTGCGAGCCCATGGATTGTAGCCCATGGGCTTCTCTGTCTGTGGAATTCTCCAGGCAAGAATACTGGAGTGGGTAGCCATGTCCTTTTCCAGGGGCTCTTTCCGACCCAGGGATTAAACTTGGGTCTCCCACATTGCAGGCAGATTCTTTACTGTCTGAGCCATCTGGGAAGCCCCCATATATAAGATATATATATATATGTATGTATGTATATATATTTCACATGTCAGCAATTGTATGTATATATCTGCTTGTCAACAACTGGATTTCTCTATCTTTGTAGTTTCAGTGTCTAGCGAGCCCATAATAGGATTTTAGTAAATGTTTTTGAAATGGTGAAGGTAATAAACAGCCCAGACTTCTCTGTATTTTTGCACTTCCACAAATGAATGCATAAACTTTCCCGAGAGTCCACAAGAGGTGGGTGTGTGTTCAGAAGCAAGCAGGAACTCTGGGAGAATCAACAGAAGAGAAACAGCAGGAAGGAACCGTTGATTTATGAAGGATAATCGTTAGCTACTCATGAGAAATATTTACCAAGTTTGAATTCTTATTTCTAAAGTTGAGGCTTAGAAAATTTTCTGGTACCTGCAGAATTCCTACTTGGGATTCATAAATATGCCTTAAAGATGATCTTTCTCATCGGCAGATGTTCTGTGTTCAGTGTATACAGTCTACATAGATACATATACTAACGACCTACACAAAAGAATGACACTAGAGAAAGAATTAAAAAAAACATGAAGGTAAAATTTTCTGAAAAATAGATTTCAACCAGAGATGGAGAATGATTTGTGCAGTTTCAGGTCATTTATAGTTAATGGTTATTTCATTTTTTATTATGTAAATGTAAGAAGGCTTCTTTGCCACTGTTGGTGACTTAGATGGTAAAGAATCTGCCTGCATTGTGGGAGACCTGGGTTTGATCCCTGGATCCAGAAGATCCCCTGGAGAAGGTAATGGCAACCCACTCCAGTATTCTTGCCTGGAGAATTCCACGGACAGAGGAGCCTGGTGGGCTACAGTCCATGGGGTTGCAAAGAGTCAGACATGACTGAGCAGCTGACACACACATAGAACATAAAGACTAAAAACTATTACCTAAGGGGCTGTTTTTATTTTGTGATTCTATAAAGCCTTTCTATCATGTCTCCAAATTATGATAAAGGTTGACACAAAAAGTCCTTTAAAGTCAATTTTTAAAATTAAATAAGTCCCAATTTTCATATAATTAAATTAAATCACCTCTTACTTCACTCAGTAGGTTTTTTTTCTACCTGCTCTACATTTGACCTTTGATTAATGCTGGGGATGCAAATAAAATAAGACCGCTCTTATCTAATAGAGTTCAAGTTCATGTTCATAATTATTTCTCTAGTCTGTTTAAGAAATTGGGAGGACGTGTTTTTAAGGCAAATATTACTTCTCAGGGTTTTCCAGAGAAGTTGTCACCTTCCACCCAAAAAACTAACAAGTTCTGTGTCATAAAGGACTAACCTCGTTTTTATGTCCATAATTTTTGTATTTTCAGGTCAACTGCAAATAAGTTTTGACCATCACTCATCAAGTACATCTTCCACCAATTCTATAAAACCCCATTTCCACAACCATAGGTGCTATACATGATTCAGATGACTAATGAGTTTATAGAACACAAGTTCAACTTTTAAGTCCATTTTAGGAAGGCATATATCCTTATTAATGACAGTTATTCCAAAATATATGAAATATCCATTGGGAATTCACAGTAAAAGGAAAAAGTTATAAAACAGTGCCTTGCAATATACTTCAAAGGCTCCATTTGTAGTTACGGGTTGATGTTTCCACCACTTTTATTTTTAACGGGGAGAAAGGAGTCACAATATTAACAGCTAGCATACTTATCTAAGCATATAGTAAATCCACTATTAGTATTTGTGTGCCACAATGCACTGATACATCGATGAAATAAAAATATTTGAGTTGCAAAAAATTAACTTCTCTGAAAATTTATTAATGGTTAGACAATTGGATTCCTTTATAAGAAGGAAAAAATGTTGTTAAGTATGGAAAAAACCTTACTTGAATGTATACTTACATTTTGATAGGCATATTTTGAAGTCACCATTTCCCATCAGTATAAAATATCAACCATTTCTTTGTTCTCTAACAAAAAGAAATTCTTAGTTTGATAGAACTTTACTCTTTGTTCCGTTTCGTGAAAGGCACACAAACAAAGGAGGCTCAGAAGACTGGACACTTGACCGTTACACTCAGTAGCATCATTCTACCTTTCAAGAGAGAATTAGTAATGATTTGCCTCTTATTTATCATCACACTGAATATCTAACAGCATAGTTCCTTTCGTCCCTTGCATTGCAGAAGATAGTTGTACTCTAGCCTTTGCCATATTACTTATAGCTAATAATTTACTACATTTTTGTAGTCTGTTTTGAAACTTTTATCTGAAAGATGGAGATCCTATCTATTTATTATACAGTGGGCTCTGTTTGCTGCAGAAAAGAGTGAAACTTTAAACTGCTTAGCACACTTGCCAGTGAAATATACCTGACAGAGCAGAGGTTATAACTTTAGCTCTAATAACTTTTAATAATGGTAAGAAAACGTGAGTTTTGTTTGTTTACATGCTGTTTACAATGGCATAATTTTTTAAATATATACAACAATTGAGATATTTATTGCATACTATTTTAAAGATGTTTTATGTGTTTTCCCCTTTGGAATATATTGTTACAGTTCCTTATACTGATAATTTGGGTGGCTTTGTTAATGTAGCTAGTAATTTTTATGACTACTAAGTGACCAGGTTTCTGTGCCTTTTATTGTGGGATGCATGATTATGTATTTATTGTATGGAAGTCACTGATGCGTGTATTTTTGTACCTTGCCGAGAGTAACGGTTGATCTCGATGTATCTGATGATGAGAGATGCCTTTCCCAAAGGGCACGGCCTTGAGATTGTCCTTCTCAAATAAAAAGAATGCATTTGGACGGTGTGTGAAGTCTCCATTTTTTTTCTGGTTGGAGTCTCTCTCTCTTTTTTTTTAATTAAATCTTTTCTGTTGAGATAATTGTGGAGTCTAATATAATCATAAGAAAATAACAGAGAGAGAGAGATCTGTGTACCCTCTGCCCATTTGCCCCTGGTGATGACATCTTGCAAACATGTCACAACCAGGATATCGACACTGACGTAGTCAAGACGGAAACGTTCCCTCATCACAAGGACCCACAACAAAGATCCCCTTGTTTTGCCATATCTATCTCCCTCCTACCTCCACCCCATCCTTAATCCTGAGAAATCATTAATCTGCCTCCACTTTTATAATCTTCGCATTTCAAGAGCATTATATTAATGGAATCATATAGTATGTGACTTCCTTCTTAAACTCAGTCTGGTTTTCTGAGATTCATCCAGTTGTTGCATATATCAGTAGTCATCAATAGTTTGTTTCTTTATTGCTGAGTAATACTCCGTTCAGTGGGGGGATTCACAGTAAACGTGTATTTGGTTTATCCTTATAGTAATGAGTCATTGCAGTTTACTGATAAACACTTGTTAAGAACCAAGTAGCTGTTTCCAGTGGGAACAATCTATGAATAGTCCCGTCTAGTGAGAAAGAAAGGCTATTGTAACACAGACCGTTATGTGCAGTAATAAAAGTCTGCAACCATATACACAGCAAGTCCCCCACAAAGGAATGAGTTCCATTCCAAGAATACCGTAAGTTAGCCTAGGTACCTAATGAACACAATTGGTTGTCTAGAACTGTACTGTAATAGCTTTATAATACTTCTCACCCAAATAATACATAAAAGCAAGCAAAACACTTTATATTTCATAGTACCATACATTGGCAAATACAGTACAGTGCCAGCTACGTCACCACTGCTTTTAAGCTTACTTCCGGACATTCTTGGGTTTGAAATAAAGATGCTGTACTCTCTACAATACTGTAAAGTGCACAAAAGCACAACCACTTGTAGAAGATGCACCCATGCGATGATGTGGGTTAGACACGTGACCTAACTTACGTGACTGGACATGTGAACGCATGTTCACATCTTTTGAAGTTTGCATCTTGAAGGGCCGTATGTAGGGGACTTCCTGTATGTGGGGAGCACAGAGGGACAGAGGATGAGAGGAGGTTTAGGGTGACTTCCTGGATCAGTGACTTTGAGTCTTCAAGCAGTTAGCCAGGCAAAGTACAGGTGTGTGACGTAGGGCTGACAGTGCAGCCTGGTGCTGCAGAAGCATAAAGGGAGTACAGTGGAGATGGAAACTGAGCTGGTGACGGCCCGACCACGTGATCAGGTCTGACCTCCATGGGTGGAGTAGACCTGCAGAGGACTAAAGACAGGAAGCTTAGCTAGAGATCGAAGAAATGGATGATGAGGGACTTCTTTATGGCAGTTTTAGTGGAAATGGAAAGGAGGGAACAGATCTGAGAAATATTGAGATGAAAACAGCTTGCGCTTGGAGACTGGCAGTGGATAAGCAAGGAGAAGAGAAGACTCGGATTTCTATGAACTGAAAAGGAAAGTACCTCGGTCAACCTCATATTCGGGCATCACAGGTGTAAGACCATAGGATTCCATAAGGTACAGAGAGATGGGAAGGACATACAGATCTGGGAGCCTCATTAGGTGGGTTGAAGCCATTAGAAAGATGAACTTCTGGAAGATCCCCAAGGACTCAGAAGAGGGGTCCGCAGAGCTAGGATTCAGACCTCCGAGGAAGGGGTGCTCTCCAGATGGTGCCTCTGGGAGATGGGGGTGATGAAGCAGGTTCTGGGCTGGAGAACGGGACCAACTACCCTTCAGAGGTGAGAACGGGTCCCAGGCCATGCTGGCAACAAGGGTGAAGAAAGCAGGAAGAGTAAGCCTCTTTGCCTCCCACTTGCCCTCCTGTGCCCCACTTTGGCAGAGCGGGCAGGAAACCAGCTGGCAAGGGAGCAGAGCATTCGTATTGCGAGAGCCTCAACCCCAGCATCACAGCAGACAATGTGTGTACTGGGAGCTGAGCGGTCAGTGGCCTCTTAGTCTCACACGGCACTTTTCTTTAAGAACAGTGGAAAGTGGGGCAAGATGTTGCCCCCAGAGGAACAGCGGAGGGACTAGAGGATTCTTAGTTTGAAAAAGAGAAAATTTAGGGTTGAGGAAATGGGGTAGAGGTGGGAGGAGATGAGGTTGGACCTAAAGTTGATTAAGATATTTGACAATCACAGGGAGTTTGGCTTACATTAATTTTTAATGTTTTATTAAATTATTTATCTTATTTATCCATCTTTAATAAATTACTAAATCATTAATAATTTAAAAATTTTAATATTTTTATACAATATTAAAGGTTACATTCCATTTACAGTTATTTCAAAGTATTGTCTATATCCCCATGTTGTACAATACATCCCTATAGCCTGTCTTCTAACCAATAGTTTGTACCTCCCACTCCCCCACCCCTATATTGCCTCCTCTTTCTCCCCATTGGTAACCACTGGGTCACTCTCTATATCTGTGAGTCTTCTTCTTTTTTGTTATGTTCACTAGTGTGTTGTATTTTTTTAGATTTCACATGTAAGTGATGTTAAACAGTATTGTCTTTCTCTGTCTGGCTTAGCATAATACCCTTCAAGTCCCATCCATGTTGCTGCAAATGGCAAAATTTTCATTCTTTTTTTTATGGCTGAATAGTATTTCATTATATATATAAAACATCTCCTCTCCTCTATCCATTCATCTATTGATGGGCACTTCTAAATAAGATAAACAGGTGAAATTGACAGGAAAACCTATGATGTCCAAAGATGCACTGTGTCATTGAATGAGTTTCCCTTTACGAGAAGGGTCCAGAGACTGAGAGGATGTGAACCCACGGGGGAAGAAAATTTCTAACCTGTTTCCCAGTGTATGGACCAGTGCTTGGCACACAGTATGCACATGATCTATTTGATGACTCACTGGAAGAGACTCTATGCTGGGAGGGGCTGGGGGCAGGAGGAGAAGGGGACGACCGACGATGAGATGGCTGGATGGCATCACCGACTCGATGGACGCGAGTCTTGAGTGAACTCCGGGAGATGGTGATGGACAGGGAGGCCTGGCATGCTGCGATTCATGGGGTCGCAAAGAGTCGGACACGACCGAGCAACTGAAATGAACTGAACTGAACTGAAGAATTAATTCAAGCATCAGATCACAGGAGCAGAACATCTTGAGGGGTCCTTTAACCTTGCATTTGGTTATATAAAGGGAAATATGCAGGATCCTAACCAAGTTAGAAAAAAAAAAAAAAGAACCAGAGTTTAAACTCCAAAAAAAGCTTGTCATCCAGCATCCTTTTAAAAACAAGTTACTAGCGACCGAAACATTTATTCATTTCCATGGTGACCCTGAGATACTGTCTGAAGGACTTTCTGAATCATCATATTAAATTATTTTTACTTTAAAATGCAAATTATATTCTATAAAAATTCTTTAAAGCGGTTAACTTGTTTATATAGTCATAATTCTTCCCTAATCAGAAGGTCAGTTTCCTAATCTTGGCAGCTAACAGTGTATAGTCTTTTTTGTCCATTCAGGCTACTATAACAAAATACCATAAACTGGATAGATTTCAAACAACAGAAAATTATGGATTACAGTTCTGGAGGCGGTGAAGTCCAAGATCAAGGTCCTAGGAAATTCTGTGTTTGATGAGAACCAATTTTCTAGTTCATAGAGGACCACCTTCTTACTCTGTCTTCATATGTTGGAAGAGGCCAGGAAGCTCTCTGGAGCCTCTTTTTGTGTGTGTGCTCACTCAATCATGTCTGACTTTTTGTGATCCCGTCGACTGTAGGCCACCAGGCTCCTCTGTCCATGGGATTTTCCAGGCAAGAATACTGGACTGGTTGCATTTCCTTCTCCAGGAGTTTCTTTTATAAGGGCACTAATCCCACTTCAACAGCACAGTCCTCATGACCTACTCACCTCCAAGAGGCCCGGCCTCCTAATATCATCTCCTTGAGGATTAGGATTTCAACAAACATTCAGATCGTGGCGTAGTGCTAGCAAGATAATTTTTTACCAGGAAATCTAAATACAGTAAAATTTCCTGCATTATTGTTATTATTTTAGAAACAAGAATTTTCCCAATAGTCCAGGATCTGAACCTTATCTTTCCTCCCGTATCTCTAGCCTTGGTGTTTGTCTACCCCAGTCCTTGTGCCATCATGGTGCCTTCACAAAATGCGACAATTAGTGCTATGGTTGGTAACATCCTGGAACTTGCCTCTGACTGGGGTGTGGATTCCAGCCACAAGAATGAGAAGCTACAGATGAGAAATTGTAGAGTCCTCGAATTGTATAGCACTTCTTAGTTTGAGGCGCTATATGTACGTTTAATGGAGTAAGAAATGGCAGCCCACTCCAGTACCCATGCCTGGAGAATTCCATGGACAGAGGATCCTAGCACGCTACAGTCCATGGGGTCGCAGAGTCGGACACGACTGAAGAGATTTAGCACACATGCCCACATGCACACTTAATCTACATCAGAACCCTGTACGTTTAGCATTAGTCCCATGTGAAATGTTCCCACACCCTCCACACAACTCAGCTTGGTTCTACTTTTGGCCATGAAATTTTGGATCAATATGGGCATTGCACATTACCCTTCCTTAAAGGAGAGACACTGACTTACCAAGTAGGAAGCAGCCCCAGAAGCATGGTATCAGTAAAGCACATTCTCTGAATACCTCCTTCCTACCCCAATCCACTCTGCCATAGCACCCTACCAACTGGGAGAAAGTCCATGAAGGGAAGGGACCAAAGATGATCCTGTAGGTTTTTTAAAGCATTCTACTCATTTTTTCCAAAAAATACATTTTTTCCAGTATACACAAATACTGCAAGGAGATCAAACCAGTCAATCCTAAAGGAAATCAATACTGAATATTCACTGGGAGGACTGATACGGAGGCCGAAGCTCCAATAGTATGGCCACCTGATGTGAAGAGCCAACTCATTGGAAAAGACCCTGATGCTGGGAAAGATTGAAGGCAGGAGGAGAAGGGGACGACAGAGGATGAGATGGTTGGATGGCGTCACTGACTCAATGGACATGAGTTTGAGCAAGCTCCGGGAGACGGTGAAGGACAGGGAAGCCTGGTGTGCTGCAGTCGCAAAGAGTCGGACACGACTGAGCGACTGAACAACACAAACATATACATATGTGTGTATGCATACATATGTATACACATGTTTATATGTTAACAAGTTTAAACAGCACTTATGCACATGCAATGTGCTTTAATATTTTCTATTTTTTTGTAGACCACTTTTTAAAAAGTCTTTTATTGAATTTGGTACAATATTGCTTTCTGTTTTTAAGTTTTTGATTTTTGGCAGTGAGATGTGTGGGATCTTAGCTCTCTCCAACCAGGGATCGAACCTGCACCCCTTGCACTGGAAGGCAAAGTAGTCTTAACCACTGGACTGCCAAGGAAGCACCTCTATTTTCTTCTTTAAAATACTGATTGCAACCTATTAAAATGGTTTTATAACTCACTAGTGAAAGAATAGGCAAACTTTTTCTGTAAAGGGTTAATAGTGAATATTTTGGACTTTGTGGGCCGTGTGGGACTCTTAAGTCCGCTCAACACTGCTGTGTCAGCAGAAAAGCAGTCACAGACAACATGTGAATAATGGGCATCACTGTGCTCCAACAGAATGCTATTTACAAGAACAGATGACAAGGGGACTTCCCTGGCGGTCTAGTGGTTAAGAATCACCTTGCAATGCAGGGGGCATGGGTTCAATCCCTTGTCGGGAACTAAGACCCACAGGCCTCTGGGCAACTGAGCCCATGCACCGTAACTAGAGAACCTGTGAGCTGCAACTACTGAGGCTGCGCGCCACAACTAGAGAATCCATGCACTGCAATAAAGGATCACACATGGCGCAGCAAAGATCCTGCATGCTGTAAATAAGACTCAACGCAGCCAAATAAACAACTAAATATTAGAACAGAACAGAAGGCACCCTGACCCCTGCACTAATACGTCATTGTCCATAGTTCTACAGTTTTAAAAATGCAGCCCTAGTTCAACAGTTTCCAATGCTCCACTGACTTCCCAAGAATCATCTGGAAAGCAGGTTAAAAAATGTCCAGGACCTATGGAACTAGACTCTTTGGGGAAGGGATCAGTGTGCCATTCTGATCACCCTCCCATTCTTACCTCTGACCAGGCTTAGGAATCATTGATCTGATCCAACCTCTCTACTCACCTTAGTCCCTAGTTTACAGAAAATAAACTAGAGCTTGAAAGGCTAAGTTCTGGGCTTCAAACGATTGTCAACAAATTTAAAGAACCCAACTCATACAAACTAGAGACTCTTAACCATAGTGCAGTTAAGTTGGAAATTAATAACAAGAAATCTTCAACAGAGCATAAAACTTACCTCTCATAACTTGTTCAAAATATATCCCCACAGTAAATCAGCAAAACTGATAACCAGTTAAACCTCAGAAGCCAATGACCGTTAGACTGACAATAAGAACTTAAACATCTCAAGACTATGATAAAAGTTTGTTCAGCTCAATGGCATGAATGTCTAAAAGCTGATTATTCGATGATGACAATTTTTTGACCATCAAGAAACACTGATATGTAACACTCTAATTAGCTTAATAATGATTTGATGAAATATGCAATTTCAACTGGAAATCAAATTATTACAGAGCACTTCAGCTGATTTGAAAATGATTATAGAATCCTGGAAATATGTTTTACTGTTTTTGGCCAGAAGTAATTTCTAAATTTAGAAGTAAAATTCAGTCTCTATTTTCATCAAGATCGAAATGATCTTAATGTAACTTCGATCTATCTTAATATAGGGACTTCAATAACAATAAAATGAATAAAAATAAACACAAGAAAAAATTGGAAGTCAAACTAAATTTAGTGAATCAATTCATTGTAAACTCTGTGAACTTAAATATTAATTTATATTCATTTTATACTGACTCATTCTCTGATATTCTGCATTCTCTGAAAATTTAATTACAGAGTAGTTTAGGTATTAACTAAAATCACTTAGGGCTTCCCTGGTAGCTCAGCTGGTAAAGAATCTGCCTGCAATGCAGGAGACTCTGGTTCGATTTCTGGGTTGGGAAGATCCCATGGAGAAAGGGATAGGCTACCCACTCCAATACTCTTGGGTTTCCTTGATGGATCAGACAGTAAAGAATCTGCCTGCAATGCTGGAGACCTGGGTTAGATCCCTGGGTCGGAAAGATCCACTGGAGGAGGAAATGGCAACCCACTCCAGAATTCTTGCCTGGGAAATCTCATGGACTGAGGAGCCTGGCAGGCTATAGTCAGTGGGGTCACAAAGAGTCAGACACAACTGGGCATGCATGCATGGATAGGTCCAAGATAGTCATCTGCCTGTTTGGGACTTCCTGGACAAGTTCAGTCAGTTAAGAGAGGTCTGTTAGACTTAGGATAAGTCTCTAACCTCAGTTAGGAAACTCAGGCCAAATCCCAATCAGAGAATCAACCCAGCAAGGTAAAAGCAGGAGAGAGCTGCAGTTCAGTGGAAAAATTCTGTGGATGTCCAGGTTTGAGAGCAAGTCCTCCAGCTACCAGACTTGCAGTTTCACACTAATGCTGTATGATAAGCTCTCCAACAGACAGAGGCCCATGCCCTGCTCAGGACTGACATGGTAAGGCTGAGCCTGATGCTGGGAAGGTATTGCGTATCCCCCAACTTTTAACATTCAGCCTCATTACCCAATTTCAAGCATATAATAATTTACTTCATGATTTTTTTCTTTGATTCACAAGATTTTAATACATGTGTTAATGGCAGCTTTCCATTCTGGAGATGGTCTAGTCATAGATGGGTCTAGTCATCCCATAGTCCATGGGATGGATTAATTTCTGACTCACCTGAGTGAGGCTGAGGGGCAGCCTTTTTGTGTTTTGGGGAGGAGGAATGGGACACAAAAGAGACGGATATGAATGAGCTACTAAACAACAACGACGACAGTTTCCTGTTAGACTCCTCACCTAGGGTGGTTCCTGACTTGCCAGTCTTTCTCCTGAGATCCTGGAAGCCATGAAAATAGCCGTTCATTCAGCCATTTTGGCAAATGCCCTCAGATAAAACCTGATTCAGTAATAAACTTAACTCTCTAGAATTTTGTCTTCATTCAGATTTTATCCAACAGTTTTAGTTATTTACAGGGAAAGTGTTAGTCGATCAGTCGTGTCTGACTCTTTGCGACCTCATGGACTATAGCCCACCAGGCTCCTCTTCCCTGGGATTCTCCAGGTAAGAGCCCTGGAGTGGGTCGCCATGCCCTTCTCTAGAGGATCTTCCAGATCCAGGGATCAAGCCCGGTCTTCCACATTGTGAGCAGATTGTTTACTGTCTGAGCCTCAATATGCACGATCCAATATGGTAGCCACTGGCTACATGTGGCTGTTAAACACTGGAAATGAAGTTAGTCTGAATTCAGATATACACATCAAATTTTGCTACTTAGGATGAAAAAAAGAATGTAAAATGCCTCAATAATAATTCTTATATTAGCTAAATGTTGCAATGATAATATTATTAATATATTGGGCTAAATAAAACATTGTGGAATTAGTTTTTCATATTTCTCTTTACCTTTTTAATATGACTACTAGAAAAAAGAGTTAATTCCATGCATAGCTTGCATTAGATTTCTTTCAGACTGTACTGGTTTAAGCAATCCAGTCTGTAGTATTATTTAGGAAATGTACCTGTTTTTAATCACAGCATTATATTAGTTTTTTGTACTTTATGGGTGCTTAATATATATTATAAAGATGTTTATGAGCACAAATGGAGATTTTAATTTTTTTAATTGAATAAGAAATTTTTAAAAAGCTCACTGACTCGATGGACGTGAGTCTGAGTGAACTCCGGGAGTTGGTGTTGGACAGGGAGGCCTGGTGAGCTGCGATTCATGGGGTCGCAAAGAGTCGGACACGACTAAGCGACTGAACTGAACTGAATAAATTCTAGTTATTTTCTAGAATTTTTATTCTAAAAGGGAGTATTTAATAAACACTTGATTTGCCGTCAGTGTCATCTCTCAGAAGTGACAAGATTTTCAGCTTGTGGAACATCATGCTATTTGAGAGGACAAAATATGAATGTAGAGAAGGCAGTGTCGGGCATGTTTCTTAGACTCTAAGAATGAAAACTAAGAGGGGAGTAAAAAGCTGTTAAGTCAATAGGGCTGGAATTATTACACATCTACAAGGAAAAAGAAAAAAATTAGATCCCTTCCTTTACATCATATTCAAAATTAATTCTAATAAACAAAATGCATAAATGTAAAAAGCAAACCTTCAGACTTCTTAAAGAAAATATTCTGTGTTGTTGGGCTAGGGAAGGATTACTTTAAATAAGGTATAAAAAGCATAGACCATTTTTTAAAAAGGATTCAAAATTTGACTAAACAAAATCATTAAGGTTCTGTTCAATAATAAACAACATATAAAAATTAAAAGATGGACCACAGACTGGAAAAATACTTTCAAACATAAAAACTGTTATACCATGAATTAGTATCTATTATATACATATAGGTTTTCCTGGTGGCTCAGCTGGTAAAGAATCTGCCTGCAATTCAGGAGACCCTGGTTCAATTTCTGGATTGGGAAGTTCCCCTGGAGGAGGGATAGACTACCCACTCCAATGTTCTGGGCTTCCCTGGTAAGGATGGTAAAGAATCTGCCTGCAATGCTGGAGATCTGGGTTAGATCCCTGAGTTGGGAATATCCCCTAGAGGAGGGCATGGCAACCCACTCCAGTATTCTTGCCTGGAGAATCCCCATGGACAGAGGAGCCTGGCGGGCTGCAGTCCACAGGGTGGCAGAGAGTCTGACACAATCAAGTGACTGAGCCAGATGAATGGGTAAGTTCTAGTAGGTTAGCTTATCTCATTATAGTTTTACTCTGTTTATTTAGTGACTGGTGATATTGAGCATCTTTTCATATGATTCTTTGCCATCTATATAAATTCATATCAAATAATTTCAGAAAGCAAATAGTCCATTAGAAAAATGGGCAATTTGAATGAAAAAGCAACTTCTATCAAAGGAATTCAAATAATCAATGTTAACAAAATCGAAAAATATGCTCAATGGTACTGTAGTTAGAGAAATGCAGGCAAATGAGAGATCAGTTTAGATCCCTCGGACTGGCAAAACTGTATGATAACAGATGTTTTGGCAAGGGCAAAAGAAAATAGGAATTAACGCACACTGCAAATGGGAATGTAAATCAGTATAACCACTTGGACACCTACTTGGTAATACCTTATTGGTTGAAGATACCTCTGGTCTATGACCCAGTGATTCCACTCCTAGATATATACATATGAGCACAAAGAGATAGGTATAACAGGGTGTATTGCAAGATTATCTTAATGAAAACTAGAGATATTTAATAATGTGTGTGTTAGCTGCTCAGTCACTTAGTCTACTCTTTGCGACCCTGTGGAGTGTAGCCTGCCAGGCTCCTTTGTCCATGGAATTCTCCAGACAAGAATACTAGAGTGGGTAGCCTATCCCTTCTACAGGGGATATGAATCATATAAACATGCATCAACCAGTATATTAGACTTTTTAGTGTTGAATGAAAGAATAAGTGGGCTGCCAAACATATACACACCACGTGACCATGTGACACCATTTATGTAAAAATTTTAACACTCAGCATATATTGTTTATGAATCCATACACTAAAAGTATAAAAACATTTGTGGTAAAGATATGCATCAACTTCAGGATGGCAGTTTCCTATGAAAAGAAAAGAAGAAAGCATAGTGAGAATAAAGCTTTAACTGTACCTGGAACATTTTACTTCTTTTTAAAAAATCTGTTATATTACTTGCAGTTTCTTGTAAATTTTCTTAATTTAAAACTATACCTAGTTCCCATCTTCTGCCTCCATCTTGTCCCTGCAGAACAAGCTGACCCAGGTTCTAGAATTTATCCTTACGGCAAAACTTCTTTAAGGTATACAAAACATCCTAGTATTTTGTTTAATTAACTAATTTATGCATTTGGCTGTGCCAGGTATTAGTTATGGCCTCTGGGATTTAGTTTCTTGACTAGGGATCGAACCTGGACCCACTGTATTAGGAGTGCAGAGTCTTAGCCACTGAACCACCAGGGAAGTCCCCCAAATATCTTAGTGTTTGGCCCTGATCTTACATCTCAATTTAATAACTTGATTGCTGATTCACACAATTGATTCTTCTCTTTTCATTGAACCTGAGCTCCTGGGTACCTAAGGAGTTGATCTAGGAACAGAAGTTCCCTTGTTTGGGCCATTTCTCTTCCAAAACTGATGTCCCACTTCTGCACCCATATGGAGAGACATTATTTTATTTGTTGATACACATCCTGCCAGCTGTCAGCCTGGATTTCTGAATATCTCTGGAGCCTAGGTTCCTTGAGCCTGGATTTGTCTGCTTTTTGAATCACCTCTTAGACTTGTTAGATCTTTTAACACCTGCTGCATTCATGAACTATTTCAGGATATGGAACTCTGAGTTCCAGACTGGATTTCCACCCAGCTCGGTTGTCTGAAACCTCTCCCAGTCCAGTGAATGAGTGTAATAGATAGCTCAGCTAAGAGTGATGAAAATTTACAGCTCTCCATACTTGCTAAGCTTTCAGACTTCCTACCTAACCTGTGTCAGACTGATCAAATTAAACACTCTTGAGATCCAGGCCTTCAGAATAGAAACTCATTTATTAGGACACAGCTGTCTCTCTTAACCTTCTCTTACTCCTCAGACCTAAAGTGCCTCTTGGAAATATAACCCTCTGTCTTAGAGAAGACTGGGGTATCATGAGTCCTTTAAGCACGTATCCAGGATGGCATGCCTCCAGGCTACTTGTGTTGTGAAATACAACATCTGTCAGCAACACTTTGCCCAAGGTCTCCTGAATAGTTCTGCATTGAACAGTGTGGTCTTTCTGCTCTCTGAACATTTCTCTCTGGCTCTACTAGCTTGTCTTCTTGCTTCTTCTAAGACTCCTCTGTTTATTGCCCTTTTAGAGATGACTACAGCTCAGGCCCGATTTAGATCCGTTAGCAACTAGATCACACCCAAACTGAAGCCCCACCATCTTCAGGGCTACTAACTCTGATCCCAGAGCTCCACTGCTTAAAAAAATTTTTTTTTAATTTTATATTAGAATATAGTTGATTTATAATTCACAATATATATTAAAAAATCTTATAGAGCTTAATAGAAAAGCAAACAAACATCCCAAATGAAAAACAGGGAGAAGCTCAGAAGAGACATTTTTCCAAAGAAGACACAATAATGGCCAATAAGTACAAGAAAAGGAGTTAAACATCACCAGTAATCAGGCAAATGCAAATCAACACTACAGTAAAATAGCACCTCACACCTGCAAGAATAGCCATTTACCAAAAAGACAGGAAATAACAAATGTTGGCAAGGATGTGGACTAAAGGGAACCCCTATGCACTGCTGGAGGGAATGTAAACTGGTGCAGCCACCAAGGAAAACAGCATGGAGAGTCCCCCCAAAACCCAAACTAGAACTACCATACAACCCAGCAGTTCCACCGCTTGATATTTATCCAAAGGAAACAAAATCACATCTTGAAAATATATCAGCACCCCAGTGTTAAATGCAGCACCGTTTATAATAGCCAAGAGATGGAAACAACAAGGGATCATCAAGAGATGAATGGATTTTTTAAATGTGGTATATATACAATCGCATGTCATTCAGTCATAAAAAGAAGGAAATCCCGCCATTTGCCACAACGTGGATGGATCTAGAAGGCATTATATTAAGTGAAGAAAATGAAAATAAGTAGAAGTGTTAGTGGCTCAGTTGTGTCGGACTCTTTGTGACCCCATAGACTATGTCCACCAGGTTCTTCTATCCATAGAATTCTCCAGGCAAGAACACTGGCATGGGTAGCCATGCCCTTCTCCAGAGGATCTTCCTGACCCAGGGATTGAACCTGAGTCTCCTGCGTTGCAGGTGGATTCTTTACCATCTGAGCGACCAGGAAAGCCCCATTTTAAGTGAAGTCTGACAGAGAAAGGCAAATACCAACATGTGTGATCTCTCTGAGTTTTTTCTGGTAAAGGAACCCTGAGGACTGATCAGCTCTTGCAGGTGTAAAGCCAAGGCCCGTGGATCAATAACATTCAGGGTGTAGCCATAGAGTTCTTTCAGCATGAGTAGGAATTTCTTGACCCTGTTCCAAAGAAGGTGTACCATGATATGATGATGGAGAAGTATAGTGATTTGGTCTCACTGGGTCATTACATTTCTAGGCCTGACATAATTGTGTTATTGAAGGAAGGAAAAGAACCCTGGATGGTTGTGAGAGAAAAAGCAAGAAGCTAGAGTACAGATTTTGATTCAATTTGTAAAATAACCAGCAGTAGAAAAACATTTATATATAGAAAACATACACCTCTTTTTCCAGTGCTTTCTGCTCCCATTCATCAGACCAAGCCTCGAGGCCAGCATATGAAAAAGAGAGAGCTTCAAGATATAGTGAAGCAGCAGGGATGAGTCTGCTGCCTAAATGAAGCTCATTGCCAAGTTCTTTGTTGTTGTTTAGTCGCTCAGTTGTATCTGACTCTTTTGCGACTCCATGGCCTATACCCCACCAGGCTCCCTTGTCCATGGGACTTTTTTCCAGGCAAGAATACTGGAGTGGGGTGCCATTTCCTCCTTCAGGGGATCTTCCAGACCCAGGGATTGAACCTGCGTCTCCTGCATCCCCTGCACTGGCAGGCAATGCACTTTTTATCACTGCACCACTAGGTTAGGAAGCTCCTTGCCTAATTTTGTGACATGGGGAAAGTCAACGATAAACAACACACAGTCCCCGCCTGCCTTCAAGTGGCACAGCTATCAGACAGGTTGCAATGAAGCAAAAGTAATGGATGAAGAGGGCAGGATCAGAGTGGAGGGAAAATTTATCCCATGGCGGCTTCCTGCCAAATGAGTTTTCAGAAATTCTCAGGGGGAGTTAGACCCTTGTGGATAGGTAGTGATGCCATTTTTCTCTAAGTGGACTAGAAAGTTTTCTAGGGCAGAAGTGGCAATAGACACTTTAGAATTGTGGGCCTCTGCATTATCTGCAAAGGTCAATGGCCTAGGCCTGCAAATGGCAAGCAGAGATGAGATGGCAGGCTCCCAGCCTTGGTCTTCTGCCTGTATTCCATTTATTGAAGTACTGGAATTTTTCCCAGGACATCCAAAACATCTGGTATGACATGAACTACATTATTCCTAAATATCCTTTATTAGTGGGAACAGTGGGGATTGTGCTTGGCAGGATGAAGGAGAGGCTGCTAGATTTAAGAACTGTAGAATTTGAGAGCACTTAGGAGCTGTAGTTGTAGGTCAAACCAATATGACAGGCCTAATGTTGAGGAGATGAGGTAGGTGTCAGGCAGCTTTGCAAAAGGTTTTAAAGAGAGAAATTACCAGGATGCTACTGAGATGAGTAACATGCTGGTAGGGTTATCCCTGGGTACTGCTACTGACATATCACTTGAAGGTCACTTTGGCTTCCTTGAGAAAGCTTGTCAATTAGCCTTTGCAACTTAGAATTCCTCACCATATTTTACAGCTACAAATGCTGACAAAGAGAATTAAGCCCAGGAAGAACCCTAGTTAGAAAATGTAGTTCATGCACTTTTGATATTCTGAGGTAAGTGTGGATGATATTTCAATTTAGACGGTGGGAAGGAGAAATAGATTTCTGGTAGGGGAAAGAGTAGAACTGAAGATTGTAACTTTAGGATTTGGCTGGTTATTTCTCTCTGGCAAGTATCCCAGGACAGGTCCATTTTGACTTGGCAGGAAAGAAAAGGTCTGTCTAGCAGGACATACATACAATGTCATTATAATTTATTTTACAAACTGAGATTTTTTTTAAGAAAGAAAAGAGGTACTGATCACAGGCAAGAACCATGATTGAATCAGGATGGTATATGATTGTACCAGGCAAAAACAGGATGTAAAGTGATCCTGAATATAAATATTGGGGCTGGGGTGAGAGCGTGGTCCTGAGATTACAGCAGTTTTGTTGATGCCTTTATGGAGGTAGAAGATGACCAATATGAATGTCCCAGTGGCTCCTGGCATAGGTGGAAGTGAACCACTTGTTATTGGAACAGCCATGAAGTTGGTGTTACATCACTGAAAAGGAGGGAGCTTAGTGAGGAAATCCATCATGAAGGTGGACAGGGAAACTAATTTCTTGGCAGGGAACACAGAAAGCCTTTGGCTTCTCCCAGTAGGTGTTTGTTCGTGTGTATACTTGCGTATCTTTATGTTTCATTACTTTCACCCTTTGACCTGCAGGTATCAGAAGCCATGAGTCATGAAAAGTAGAACCCAAGTTGGCCAAAGTTTACAAATGAACAGAGGTCAGGATTCATGGCAATTCATGACAATCTTCTCTGACTTGTAGGTAATGTGAGAGAGACTTCTGATTCAGGGAAGGCAGAGAATTTGCTGGATCTCATCATATATTATGGGCTTCAGATGGTAAAGAATCTGCCTGCAATGCAGGAGACCTGTCTTCGATCCCTGGGTTGGAATGATACCATAGAGAAGGGAATGGCAACCCAGTCCAGTATTCTTGCCCGGGGAATTCCACGGACAGAGGAACCTGGTGAGCTAGAGTCCATGGGGTTGCAAAGAGTCAGACATGACTGATCAACTAAGACTTTTCATATATTATTGTCATTTCTGGATGAGGGACAGGAGTGGAATGCAGGCTGGATCAGAGGATTGAACATTTTGGTGTCACAAAACCCTGTCTCCAGGGGAGGTGGTGAATCACATCATTAAAAACAAGAAGAGGAAGCATTTGCCATGTCCTGGCAGAAGGACGTGCCATGTCCTGCACACCATGTCCTACAGAGTCCAAATGGCATCTAAGAATCAATTACTTCTTCAGAAAGAGCTCCAGTTCTGCTTTAATGAAGGATGGAGAAGGCAACGGCATCCCACTCCAGAACTCTTGCCTGGAAAATCCCATGGATGGAGGAGCCTGGTAGGCTGCAGTCCATGGGGTCGCTGAGGGTCGGACACGACTGAGCAACTTCACGTTCACTTTTCACTTTCATGAATTGGAGAAGGAAATGGCAACCACTCCAGTGTTCTTGCCTGGAGAATCCCAGGGACGGGGGAGCCTGGTGGGCCGCCATCTCTGGGGTCGCAGAGTTGGACACGACTGAAGTGACTTAGCAGCAGCAGCAGCAGCAGCTGTAGCAGAAGGCTGCACTGACCTTTTTGGTAGAGACCAGGTAGAAATGCAGGCACTTTGGAGGATGCCAATGTGAGGAGGTAATAATGATTCAGAAGCGAATAGGATACCGTACATTTCAGCAGACATCCACCAAGGGCTTTAGTTCCTCCTGGAATTTAGCTGAATTCTTGGCATTACATCAAGAGTACAGTGAGCAAGGAATGTTCATAATAATTAAGAATATTCATAAAAAATTCAGACTAATATTAAAGTTCGCAGGGCACAGGATTTGACACCAAAGTCCAAGAAGTTCCTAGTATTGGGTTGGTGGAAAAGTGATTGTGGTTTCAGACTGTGACTTTTAAATCATTATAACTAGGCTTGAACACAACTTTATTCATCGAAATAGGAACCATTACAGTCAATACATTTTTTGCCAAGGAGAAATAAGTTTGTTTATTCCTGTAGTGCAAAAACCCATACTTTGGGATTTGATGAACTCTTGGAAGGCATCTTTTGCCTCCTGCTGGTCGTGAAAGTGTTTTCCCTGCAAAAACTCCTGGAGACACTTGAAGAAGTGGTAGCTGGTTGGTGAGAGTAGCCCAACTCATTTAACTTTTGAAGTGCTGGTTGTGCGACCTGCCATGCGGTCAGGCATTGTCACGGAGAAGAATTGGGTCCTTTCTGTTGAGCAATGCCAGCTGCAGGCGTGACAGTTTTTGGTGCATCTCATTGATTTGCTGAGTATACTTCTCAGATGTAATGGTTTCTCTGGGGTTCAGAAAGCTGTAGTGGATCAGGCCAGCAGACCACTGAACAGTGGCCATGATGTTTTTTTGGTGCCAGTGTGGCCTTGGGAAGTGCTTTGGAGCCTCTTCTTGGTCCAGCACTGAGCTAGTCGTCTCTTGTTGGCATATACAGTCCACTTCTTGTTTGACATCACAGTCCAATGACACTTCAAAACAACATTTTTTTTTCAAATTTGTGGTCAGCTCATGAGGCACCCACTTATCAAGCTTTTTCAGCTTTCCAATTTGCTTCAAATACCAAATGACCGTAGAATGGTTGATTTTGAGTTCTTTGGCAACTTCTCACGTAGTTTAAGAGGATCAGCTTCGATGATGGCTCTCATTTGATTGTTGTGAAGTTCCTATGGCCGGCCACTATGCTCCTCACCTTCAAGGCTCTTGTCTCCTTTGCAAAATTTCTGGAACCACCACTGCATTGTACATTCATTAGCAGTTCCTGGGCCAAACACATTGCTGATCTTGTGAGTTGTCTCTGCTGCTTTACAACCCATTTTGAACTTGAAAAAAAAAATCACTCAAATTTGCTTTTTGTCTAACATCATTTCTAGAGTCTAAAATAAACAGCAAGTAATAAGTCATTAGCAAAAAAACATAAAGCAAGAAATGTGCATCAAATGATGTATAACATAACCACATTCATTTAAGACTATTTTCCAATGTCGAATGGCAAAGTGCAACAGTGTAAAACCACAATTACTTTTGCACCAACCTACTAAAGTCTTGACTTCTATTTTCCATAAAAGAATGACATTTCTGCAACCCATATACAAAAGTTAGTGTGGTATTCTATTGATTTTATTTTACTAAACATCTTGTTTTCATCAGATGTTTATATAGGAATTTCAGAATAGCTACTGACCATCCCAGGTGGTGTCAGTGGTAAAAAGCCTGCCTGCCAATGCAGGAGATGAGGGTTTGATTCCTGGGTCAGGAAGATCCCTGGGAGGAGGGCCTGGCAACCTAGTCCACTATTCTTGCCTGGGAAAGCCCAAGGACAGAGGAGCCTGGTGGGCTACAGTCTATGGTGTCACAAAGAATTAGACATGACTGAGAGACTTCACTTTCACGTTCCACTTTCATGCATTGGAGAAGGAAATGGCAACCCGCTCCAGTGTTCTTGCCTGGAGAATCCCAGGGGCGGGGGAGCCTGGTGGGCTGCCGTCTATGGGGTCGCACAGAGTCGGACACGACTGAAGCGACTTAGCGGCAGCAGTAGCAGCAGTGACTAAATAACAACAACAAAACTGAAGCAGCTAGGCACGCATGCACGCACCTGAAAAAGAGAGTTACAGTCTATTAAAGTGTGAAACAGGAGCACTGTTAGGAATCATGTTACACCCATTACGCCTTTCCTTTAAGCATGATGTTTCAAGATAACAAGATCCCTGTAAGAATCTTATTACAGCAACTGATAAGGATAGCAACCCGTACAATCAAATGCGAGATGTGGACAGGCTTTCAAAAGGCAGGGCTTTCCTGGTGGCTCAGATGGTAAAGAATCTGCCTGCAATGCAAGAGACCTAGGTTCCATCCCTGCCTGGGTCAGGAAGATCCTCTGGAGAAGGGAATGGCTACCCACTTCTGAAAAGCTCCTGGAAAAGGTCAGAATTCATTCCAACTCCAAAGAAGGGCAATGCCAAAGAATGTTTAAAACTACCGCACAATTGCACTCATCTCACATGCTAGCAAGGTCACGCTCAAAATCCTCCAAGCCAGGCTTCAACAGTACATGAACCAAGAACTTCCAGATGTTCAAGCTGGAGTCAGAAAAGGCAGAGGAACCAGAGATCAAATTACTAACATCCACTGGATCACAGAGCTGTGCCGTGCAGGCTTTTCTCTTGTTGCTGCTGGAGGGGGCTACGCTCTAGCTGCCACGCTCTGGCTTCTCATTGTGGAAGCTTCTTTTGTTGTGGAGCACGTGCTCTGGAGGACGGGCCCTTCGGTAGTTGTGGCTCCTGGGCTCAGTAGTTGTGATTCCCCGGCTCTAGAGAACAGGCTCAATAGTTTGGTGCATGAGTTCAGTTGATTCTTGGCAAGTGGGTTCTTCCCGGATCAGGGATTGAACCCTGTGTCTCCTGCACTGACAAGTGGATTCTTTGCCATCGAGCCACCAGGGAAGTCGCTGTAGTAAAAATTTATTTTATAAAACGTTGCTCTTCTATTTTATGATTAACTCTTTGTGCTTGTGCTCAGTCACGTCCAACTCCTTTTCGACCCCATGGACTGTAACCCATCGGGCTCCTCTGTCCGTCGGGATTCTCCAAGCAAGAATGCTGGGGCGAGTTGCCATTTCCTCCTCCAGGGGATCTTCCCAACCCAGGCGTCGAACGTTTGTCTCTTGTGTCTCCTGCACTGGCAGGCAGATTCTTTATGACCGTGCCACCGGGAAAGCCCACAATTAACTCTATACCAACCATGCAAAATAAGTAGGGCATTGATATTTTAACAACTGTCTTATGAAGCAGTTACATTTAGACATTGTTTTTGAATTTCATACAATTATACATTATGTTTTCTTAAAAGACGGTATACCTGTATTTTACATATTGGAAGTTTAGTTAGTAATTTAGCTATGACTATGATGTTTTAACAGAGAAGGCAATGACACCCCACTCCAGTACTCTTGCCTGGAAAATCCCATGGACAGAGGAGCCTGGTAGGCTGCAGTCCATGGGGTCGCTAAGAGTTGGGCACGACTGAGCGACTTCACTTTCACTTTTCACTTTCACGCATTGGAGAAGGAAATGGCAACCCACTCCAGTGTTCTTGCCTGGAGAATCCCAGGGACGGGGGAGCCTGGTGGGCTGCCGTCTATGGGGTCGCACAGAGTCGGACACGACTGAAGTGAATTAGCAGCAGTAGCATGACGTTTTAAATCAGAATAATTATTATATATGAGATGATATATAATAGCACTTAAATATACTTTTCCAATTCAATATGTCTTTAATTTGGAGTGGCACTTCTGAATTATCTTCTGTACTGTTTACTAATACTTATAGTCAGGATTTTAGCAGTCATAGAGCATTTAATAAACACCTACTATACATAAAATCATTACTGGGATAAACCATAATGGAAAAGAATATTAAAGAATGTATATATGTCTATGAGTCATTTTGCTGTATAGCCGAGACTGACACATCATTGTAAATTAACTATACTGCACCTGTGGTGGATTCATGTCAATGTATGGCAAAACCAATACAGTATTGTAAAGTAAAAAAAAAAAATTAAAATGGAAAAAAATAATGAAGTAAAATAACCATTGAAGAGAAAAACAAACAAACAAACAACAAAAATATGTTACTAGGTATCATTTTATACAAAAGGTTAAGATGAACTTTTGTCCTTCAGGAGACTCATTACAAAGGAGTAAGGTAAGTGTTATAAATGACACAACAGATTGTGATGTAATATACACACTAGTGAAACAAAGTCAGGGCTTCCCAGGTGGCTCAGCGGTAAAGGATCCGCCTGCCAGTGCAGGAGACGCAGATTCAATCCCTGGGTCAGGAAGATCCCCTGGAGTAGCAAATGGCAACCCACGCCAGTGTTCTTGCCTGGAAAATCCCACGGACAGAGGAGCCTGGTGGGCGACAGTCCATGGGGTCACAAAGAGTCGGACATGACTGAGTAACCACTCACGCAAAACAAAGTCATGAATGAGATACTTCATCTTTTAAATTTAAAAAGTATTTTTATGTTTTTAACTGGCTGATGAAATTATAACTTTCATATTTTCCCACCTTCCAAAGTTGGTTTATTAAATATTACTAAATAATGTACGTAAAGTGAAAACGTTAGTTGCTCAGTCACATCCGACTCTTTGCCACCCCAGGGACTGTAGCCCCCCAGGCTCCTCTGTCCGTGGGATTCTCCAGGCAAGAATACTGGAGTGGGTTGCCATGTCCTCCTCCAGGAGATCTTCCTGACCCAGGGACTGAACCTGTGTCTCCTGCATTGCAGGCAGATTCTTTACAGTCTAAGCCATCAGGGAAACAGTAATATATGTAAAGCAACCACCAGAAAGGGAATCAGCTCTATTCTCTTTTCCTGTATTTTCCATTATCCTGCATACGTGTGAGTATTGATTTATTATACTAAAACCTCCCAAATCCCCAGAGAGCAGCGTGACAAAGAAGGGCTGACATCTCTCTGTCACAAGTGAACAGCCAGCTGGCACCCTCACTCAGGCAGGAAACAGGAATTCAGCAAGTGGGCCAAAGGGAGACTCAAGTTTTCAAACAGGAAGCGACATGGAATCTACTCCTGGCTGTCAGAGGTTGCTGGTGTAAATCTCCAGAGGTCCGGAGGAAAGATGATGCCTGCTTTGTCGTCGAAAGGTCATTAGGAGGATTACATTGACAGCTAGCTTTGTGTCGCATGCCTAGTTCCGTGGAAAGGGAGAACCAGACTGAACAAGCTAACTTTAGTCAGAACCATGACATTTAGTGAGCTTCCCAGGTGGCTCAGTGATAAAGAATCTACCTGCCAATGCAGAAGATGCGGGTTTGATCCTTGGGTTGGGAAGATCCCCTGGAGGAGCAAACGGCAACCTATTCTGTATTCTTGCCTGGAAAATCCCATAAACAGAGAAGCCTGGCGGGCTACAGTCTAGACGGTTACAAAAGAATTGTACACAGCTCACTAAACAACAGCCACAACAACATGACGCTTAATGCCCCCGGTGATCAGAATCATTAACCTGGGCTGGGCCAGGATTCTTTCATGCGCTTATAACTCAAATGTCTTGGCTCCATTAGGCTATGCGAACAAATGGAAGTAACATTTTCATTAAATGGCAAAATTACTTTGGAGGAGATCCACCAGCCACTAATGTGACTGCTGGGAATCAGTCCAATAAAATGTGTCCTGGGGACTGGGGACCGCCGAGGCTTTCCTCGGCATATGTTAGGTAAACTAGACACAGCCTGTGTTCTCTGACTTGTCATACTGAGGCCTCAGCTTCACTGTACACCCGTGCCTTTCCCTCCGCACATTGCCTTCTCTGTAAGCAGCACGGGGCAGGGGATATGTGCATCCCTTGCTACACCATTTCAAGCATGGCCCAGGCTTTCTATTCACTTCTTTACCACAGCACAGATAGGCCTTACAACATTTACCAGGACTTTAACTCTTCATGAAGTAGACAGCCTCCATTCCAAGAACTGCAAAATGGAATGAAAGGCAGGAAACTTTTATAGGTTAAAGAACAGGGAAAAACAAAAATACAAAATATCTGACTGTCTGGAGCCACACTGTCAACCTTGCTTGGGGTGAGAAGGAACAAGGAAATAAACTCAGCGTTGCCTTGCCATTTGGGGATTTGTTTAGTCGTTTAGTCATGTCCGACTCTTTGCCATCGGTGGATTGTAGCCCACCAGGCTCCTCTGTCCATGGGATTCCCCAGGCAAGAACAAGGGGTTTTATCTGACTGAATATACTGTGTTTCTGGACTAGTGGATGAATTACAGGAACATAAAAGTTCTTTAAGTTTTGGTTTGGTGAGGTAGTACTGTGGGCCCAAGAGTCTCCATGGTGGGCCTAAAATTTAGTTCAAGTCTAGAAAAAGGGAAAAATAGAACCCCCCCTTTCCTTCTTCTCTTTCTTTCTCCTCCCCACTCTCCCCTCATTCTCCTCCCTCTCTTTCTCTTCCTCCCTCCTTTCCTTCTTTTTCTCTTCTTCCTCTTCCTTTTCCTCTCCCTCCTCCTCCCCACCCCTCCTTCTCCTTCTTTCTCTTTCCTCTTCCCTCCTTCCTTCCCTCCTTCTCTCCCTCCCTCCCTCCCTTCCTCTGAATAGTTACTGAATAACTACTAACACCTGCTGTGTGCCAGGCATGTTTAAGTAAAAACAGATGTTGTTTCTGTTCAGGGATCCCTCAGTCTAGCAGGGGAAAGAGAAAGACAGTAACCAAACAATTATTCAAATAGAAATCATTTTAAGTTGATGAATGCTTTGAAGAAAAAGTAGAGAGTCCTAGATAAGGAGGAGCTTAGTCTGGGGAGTAAGGAAGAGTTCTTGATGAACTGAGAGCAGAGCAGGATGCTGGCAGATTCACAGGCATTCATTCATTCAGAGGCTGAGGGGAATGGGGAGAGAAGGAACATTTACTAAGGAAGGAACAGCTTGTGGGAAGGCTCTGAAGCAAGGAGGGTCTGGCCCTATGTCCAGGAACTGAAATGAAGACTATCTGAGAAAGAGAATGACATCAGAGCAGGGAAGAAAGTTAGGAAGATCACGGGTAGACCAATCATAAGCCACTGAAAGGTTTTAAACAGGGCAGTGATATGGCCAGATGTGAAATACCCAAATAGAAATGCCGGCCTTCTGGGGATGAGTGCAGATTTCAAACGGCAGGCAAAAAAGACAAAGGTAGGGGCTTCCCTCATGGCCCAGTGGGAAAGAATCCACCTGCCAAGGCAGGAGACACAGGTTCAATCCCTGGGTCTGGGAAGATCCCCTGGACAAGGGCATGGCAACCTACTGCAATATTCTTGCCTGGAGAATCCCATGGACAGAGAAGCCTGGCAGCCTAGAGTCCACAAGGTCCTGAAGAGTCAGACATGACTCAGTGAGTAATAACAACAGGAACAAAGTAACTCTGCTAGGAGAAAAAAATATGGACTTGTAAACTGGATATATATTATTTTTTAAAGTATTAGAAAAGAATAAGCAACATCCACACAAACAGCTCCAAACTGGAAATAAAACAAATGTCTATTAATTGACAAATTGATAAATAAAATGTGCTATATCCATACAATGGAATCATTATTGGGCAATAAAAAAATGAAGTACTGATATATGCTACATGATATATGGATGGCCCTTGAAAACATTAAATGACTTGAGTGAGACAAATGACCACATATTGGATAAATTTGTTAATACAAAATTTACAGAATAGGAAAGTCTATAAAAAATTTTTTTTATAAAAAAAGTTGTTGTATAGGGCTGGGGACAGGGTGGGAGATTGACTGCTAACAGATAAGGGGTTTCTTTTGGGGGAAAAAAATTGTTCCAAAGTTAGATTTTGCTAATGATTGGGCAACTCTGGGAGTATACCCAAACCACTGAATTGTACATTTGAACACTGTATGATAAGTGGATTATATATCAATCAAGCTGTTAAAAAAGAAAAAAAAAATATCTAGAAACTAGGGACACCTGTAGAAATGGATTTCAATCCTAATTTCTTCTCATTTTATATTTGTTGGCCTAGAAATAATTGTAGATCGCAAGAGACAACAGTGACTGTCTTGCTAGCTTGAGTTGGGAGCGTTTATTGCTGTTTTAGTTTAGGTTAGAATGAGAGAGTTGGGCCCATTGTGCATTAAATTAGCAGTATGGAGCAGCTGTTTCAGTTAATCATTATAAGGACTGCAAACAGCATTCAAAGAGTACTTACTTCGTTCCTTCAGCATTTTAAATGAATGCTCTTAATATGTTAAAGTAATACTTTTTCTCATTCAGTATTTTTCCTTTCAAAAAAATAACCCTATAGTGTTGAGATCTTATTTTCATTAAAATCAAGGTGTTGGCTTAACTTTAAAATATTGCTCCAGATCTTTTAAACATTTCTTTTCTAGTTCTTAAATTCTGATTAGGAATATGTGAGTCATTATTTATTACACACTACATAGGTTCAAAATAGCTACAGAGAAAGGGAATATGAGGTTGAGCAGGTGGAATGTTTCCATTTTCACACTCTGAAAAGGCCAAGGTTTCTTAGGGAAGCATTCCTGGTGTCTGTATTAATCAGTGTGATAGTTTCTCAGCTGCTGTGTGTGCGTGCATACGTGTGTGTGTGTGTGTGTACAAGCTTCCTATTTCACTTCACTTGTGCTGCTGACTCTATTAGGTTTTTATAAAAATTCATTTCATTTCCCTTTCCAGCTTCCCTCTTGCGGGTGTGTGCATGCCAAAATATAATTCAGGCTTAACCACTTTGCGTGCAGGCTAGTTCATTGTCTTGTTTTATGCATGAAGAAGCTGAGACTCACAGATGATAAGGTACCTTGCTTGATTTGGCTGAGTCACCAGTTAATGAGTTCTTCTAGTTGGAACTCAGGTCTCCAGATTTCTGTTTCTTGTTAGGGAAACATCTCCATTTTCTAGCCCTAGACCTCTATCTTTTCAAATCTTATACTCATGAATAAATATCTGCATTGAACATCATTTTATGTTGGCTATTGTTAGAACTGACCTTTGTATACAAGAGGTGGTAATCTGTGAGTTGTAAATGGAGTGGGAAAAAAAATCAAAGGTAATGATTTTTGGGGGGGCCATTTGTTTTCCCCTGTAACAAAATTTCCCATTTATTTCTCCAATTTTAATTAAACAGCAGTAACTGAAGAATATCTAGATTTTTTTTTAAAACAAAATATGGCAAACAGAACCAGGACTCTGACCTAACAGATTTTAGAACAGGAATGTCAATGTCAACCGGAAATTAAAATTTTCGGGGCTCCTTCTTACATAAATTATAATCCTCTAATCTCCCATCTTCCTCTGTGGCCTTAAGATCTGTGTTCTGCAGCGAAGAGCTTAAAATTATTAAACCATAGATGTCTCTTCCCTGTTTAAAACTCTCCAGTGCTTTCCACTGCATTCAGAATAAACTAATTCCTATATTGGCTTACAAAACTCTACAAGATATAACCTGTGCTTGTTTACTTCTCCAAGCCTGTTTCCAAACTTACTTTCCTTTTATTTTCTCATACCTTCCCCCTCAAACCCAATTTAGGGCCTTAGAATTAGCAGTTTCCTTTGCCCCAAATGCTTCTCTGATATTTGCATGTCTGTTATGCAAACCGCTTCTTAAATGATTCCTCCTCAAAAGGGCCACTCCATTGCAATCGTCATCACATCCTTCCCTGCATTTCTTCTGCGTGGAGCTTAACACGGAGATATTTTTCTCCCCTGCCCATAAGCTCCCTAGAACCTAGATTTACGTGTTTTTGAGGATGCTCAATCGAGAGCCTGAATAGTCCCTAACACAGAAGCTCAACAAAAATTTGTTAAGTGAAGAAACGAACATATGAATATGCCCTTTCTTCCTTGCCCTCCTCTCTCCCAACCAAGGCAAAACTCATAATGAAGATACAGTTAAAAATGTCCTTCTCATCTATCAGGTATCTCCACTCTTGAGGAAAAGATGTCTTCCAGGAGACTGCAACTTCACTGGACTAGCCTTCCGATTCTACCTTGATTCTAAACATATTAGCTTTTCATCTCGGTCTTGGTTTCTCGGTGATCAAGGCTTTACTTCCCAATTCTGACATCGCCTCACGATGGAAAGGTGAGCATTAGGGCCTGGAGATCCCTTGATGCCAACTGTTGAGGTCTGCATGGGGCCATGGGCCTGGCGAGCTGTGAGTGGTCCCCCGGGAAATGCTGGGGGGAAGGGGCGGAGCTGTGTCAGAGGACGAGCCCTTCTAGAGCCATCGGATCTCGAGGGACTGACGCTATGGGAAGGGGCCCCCGGAATCAGAAGCAAGCACAAGCTAATCTGGGGCGAAGAAGGAGCCCAGCTGACCTCAGGCGGTAGAACCTAGGGGACGAAGGAAAGGAGGCAGGGCCTTACACCCGAACCGCAGAGCAAGCCAAGATTTGGATATTTTGCCACAGGAAAGGGTTAAACGGTTCCCCAGGTAACGGACCAGGAAGCGCGCAAGACGTCTGCGGGAGGTTCGTAGGTCAGCCTCGAGTTTAAAGCTCCCGTGGGCCAAACGGACTCTGGCCAATGGGAATGCCGCTGGGCGTGGTCACGTGATGCGCGCGGCCATCCGGCTGGCAGCCCCGGAGCACGTGGGAAGACTTTTTCCTGTTCCTTCTCTCCCGTTTAAAAAGCCCACCCACTTTTTGCGCGGGCTTGGTCGCGGAGTTTTTCTCGCGAGAGGCGGGGTGTCCTCTCGCGAGAGCGAGTGGAGGCGTGAGGACTCGGAGGTGTTGCGGGCTGGAGCTGCGGTGGCGGAAGCCGGGGGCGGGCGGGCCGGCCGCGGGGCGGGGAGGGGGGGAGGGTTGGGGGCCGCTGCGGGAGGGGGGTGCCCGCCTCCTCGGCCGCTCGCGCCGCTGGTCGTTGAGGGCGGGTGTCATGCTTGTGAGCTGCGGAGGCTGCGGCCCCCCAGGTGAGCCTTGGCGCGGGTCCGCCAGCTGAGGTGAGCGGCGCCCGTTGGCTGGGGCGGCGGCGGGGCGTGGGGCCTCGCTGGAGGGAGCGGCCGGGAGCGGCCCGCAGCCCAGGCTCTGACTTCGGTGCTGCCCGGAGCTGCGCCTTCGCACGGCGGAGGGGGGAGCGGGGTCGGGAGAGGAGAGGAAGCCCGAGGCCCTGGGCCTGAGGAGGCGGGGACGGGCGACCTCGGGCTTCCCGGGGTCTGAGGGCGGCGGCGGGGCGGCAGCTCTTTGGGTGACAGGCCTAGTTTCCGTCCCCTAAGGTGGTCTTAGAGCCGGGCCCCCGCCGTGCGTGCTGCTGCGTGTGCCTCGTTGGTGTGCGTGCTGCACGCACAGAAACCTTTGCGGGAGGAATAGGAAGATGCACTTTGTCCCCCGAACCAACAGCCATCCTCTGTCAGACCCCTTTGAGCCCTGGAATCGGGCACAGCCCAAATATTGTGACAGAAACGGAAAGCGTCAAGCAGCTCCTCGGCGTGCTACTTGGATTTATCCGCTCTCAGATTTCCTTCAGCGCTGTTAAACGGCTCAAATGCAGGCCACCACCCCTCATCGGAATGGACTGGGTAGACTTATTCTTTTATTCCAGGCACTTAAACTGCCTTATTAAAAAAATACGTGGGTGTGACCAAAGTGTTAAAAACGTTGGCAGAATAACAATGGCAGTAGAATCTGAACCGCAGTGTATGACGTGGGGACAGTCTTTCTGGTTTCCTTCCACTGAAACCCGTTGTAAACTGGAGGTGGTTTAGCTTAAGATGCTGAGGAAATTTCAGGGTGAGAAATACTGCTGAGACATATCTGATGGCCTTTTTGCAGCCTGGCGTTAAACATTCTGGTTCGCTTTTCAGCTTTGTAATTCCTCAGTCCCTTGCAAAACTCATAAGCTTTCCTTAGCTGTTTTCCACCTTGTTAGGGATGATATATTGATTGATACTGATTTTGGTATGTCTGGAAATAGGAAATGTAGTCAGAAAATTTAGGGTTCTCAGCAGTTATTTTAATGTCTTCTTATTGTCTTATTTATGGTTTTAGAGGAAATGGCATCCCAGTGCCCAGCACAATCACTGTCAGTTTAGATACTACCATTTTAATGAAGCTCTTTAAATTCACAGTTATATTTTTCAAGAAGTACACTGATTATGCATACTTCTTTATGGCTCTTGTGGCAGAACTGACCCAAAGGTTGACAGTGAATTTCACTCTTGGCTCTAACAGAAGTTTATGAGAAATCTGAGAATGTAAAGGGCAGTCAGAACAAATTCCCCAAATTGAACTGGTACCTAGTGATGAATATCTGTACCCACTTAGCTGCTCTGTTAATAAAGGCCTAGTGGTTTACCTCCAGGCTAATGATATTTCCCAGTTATTGAGGAGATGGGACCTGCTGAAGATTCTGAACCACAGTAAGAAATTCTCTAGCTTTTCAACTCTTCGGAAAAGTCTAGAAGCTGAAGAAGTCTTCAGCTGGAAGAGGGATAGTACATTTGTTTTTCTTTTTTTTTAATGAAAAATTCCAGGAACTTAACTGTCTGGAAAAGTAAATCAAACCAAATCAGATGATACATTTTAGGTTATTCTTAGAGAAATTTCCAGTAATGAGTAGGCTATGCTGTTATTTGTACTTGGAGAAAACATGAAAAACTTCAGCAGTATCTTTCTGAGAATGGGCAAAAGAGACTTTTATAGATTTAAGAAGTTCTCTGCCATTTCATCTTGGGAAGCTGATTTTCAGGGATAGAAAAACCTTTTCTTTTTGCTGGTTTTTATCGCTTGTTGGCAGTATTTTCAGGTTTAGGATGTAGATACTTGTAAATGAAGTCACTTTGGGTAGGGTGATTATTTAGATAAGCTAAGCTGTTCTTTTCCTGGCCTGCATTTTAGTAGTAAAATCAATGATTTGGAGGAAATGAGGAATGGGACAGGTTAGGAAAAGATCTAAGCTGGCCTGGGCTTGAGTTAAGGGTTAGTGTATAAACTGGTAAAGTAAGGAAAGAAACATACTTCATCAATTTAGAAACAAATCAGACAGCTCCAAGTGGCTTTATTCTGTCACTCATCTTCATATATTAAAGTTTATTATAAAATATTAGCATAAAGGCATTTGAAATGTATAGGTTAGAGACTGGACAGGAGAAAAGAAAACATTTTCGGACTAATCAGAGAATGTTTCATGGGAAAAAATAGATAAATGGCATAGAGGATTGGAACAGATTAGATATTACTTGAGTGAAAAAGAGGTACAGTGTAAAAGAAAAAAGTAAAAAAAGAGTTTGTGTTTGGGAGTCCAGCAGATCTGTTAGTTGATATTATAAAGCCTCTTTTTCTTCATCCCCGACAGAAGAGTTTTTAAAACCTTAGTTACTGTGAAGCACATAGTAACTGCTTACCCAGTGTTTTTTCTTTGACCTCTTTTAATGTCTTGAGGATTATTTGGCTGCAAGAAACAGAAACCATTTGAATTAACTTACTTAAAAAGGGCATTTGTCAGACAGAAGCGTCTGAAGTCCAGCTCAGCTTTTGGAAACCAGAACAGGCAGTTAACCAGCCAGTTTTCTTTCCTCTGGGAAGCCATGACATGGGTCTTGTGTCTCTGTTACTCTGTAATGTCTGTTTCGACTTCTTTCAGACTGACTCTTTCTTTCAAGTTCTTGGTTTCTGTTTTCCCGTACCTTTGGTTTGCATGAGACTTTGGTTTGCTTTAGTGCCGACACAAGATGTTTTGATTTTGCAGTATGGTTCTCTAGAGATATCTTCATGTCGTAATTGCGAATTTCTGGAGAGATGGATAGTCCAGTTGGTCAGGTCCCTACTTGTAGTCCTGTTGGCTGAGGGTGGGGAAAGATGGAGAAGATGAAGGTGTGCGCTACAGGAAAGTCCCAAAAAAGTCCCGCAGTTTGTATCTTTTCAGGCTGGATGCTACAAGTTCTCTAGTAAAGGGGGTGTGAACAGGCAGGAATAGGTGGGTACTTCCGGTACTCTGACCTCCTACAGTTAGAATTTTCCCCTTAGTAATCCTCTGAACTTGCTCTCAGCAATGATCTGCTTCAGGACAGGTTCTAGGTGTATGAGGGCTAAATGTGTATGTAAATCAGGTGTCCCCCACCTCTAGGATCTAATGCCTGATGATCTGATGTAATGATAATAGAAATAAAGTGAACAACAGTGTGCTCGAATTATCCCGAAAACATTCCCCCCCCTCCCCAGCCCTGCCAGTCGGAGGAAAAATTGTCTTCCACAAGACTGGACCCTGGTGCCAGAGTGGTTGGAGGACTGCTGAAGTAAATGTTTTGTGTCTCAGTTTTCTTATGTAAAAATGGGTATACAACAGCAACTTCTGCTGTGAAAAATATGAATTTTGTTTATCAGCAATTCAGCAGTGCCTGCCTGGCAGAGTGTAAGAGATGTGGTGTGACTGTGACTGAGGGCTGTGGGTACTGCGGTGTGGCTCCTGCAGCATTTGAAGAAGAAACTGTCATTCCTAGCTAAGTCTAGTGCTGACCACTGCATACTTAAAACTGTTTCTTGACTTGAGTGACACCTAAATTCTCCTAAATCGCTACCTGCTTTAACTGCCACTGATTTGTGGTTCTTCGTTTACCTGCCTGGGGACTGTTCATCATGATTGTCTTCTGTCTTGTCAGAGTCTCTAGGGTCAGCTTTCAAGCTCTCTCTATGCAGATAATTCCTAGAGTAGCGTCTCTAGCTCTGACTACCACAGCTAAATGTATTTTTTAGGTGCTCTTTGGATATTATCTTGACATAAAATAACACTATCTTCCACTTACCCTCTATTTGGCTTCACTTACAGCTCCCCAACCTTGAAACCTTAAAATTACCTTTCACACTCTTTTATGCCTTGTGTATTCTGTTGGTTAATAGGTTCTGCACAGAATTTTAGAATGCTTCACATGTGCCAAGCACTGGGCCCATCTGCAAAGGAGATCTGTTCACTCATTCTTGCTACTGGCAGTTAGGGGTAGAACGTTATTATTATTTGCACGATCTGCTTAAGTGCCTTTTCAGCAATATATTCTTAGAGCTGTGAAATCACAGATGCCACTGACATGGAGAAATGTGTTCCTGAATTAAAATTTTGAGCATACTTTTTTGTTAAAAATAATCTGGTAGGTGGGGATTATGCAGAAGGTTAAGAACATTATTACGCTACTTTCTAGGAAGCGTATTCACAGTGAATGCGCAGCCTCAGTATTTTAGCATTTTAAGCTGTGTTTGTTGTTCATATACAGGAAATTATAGAGAAGCAGATATCTTAGTAGATAGATTACATTCACACTTTTTACATGAATGATTATTGTGTTGAAAGACAAAGTAGTAACTGATAACTGTGATATTTTTAGATTTTATAAATCAAACTGCAGGACTGTACCCAAGGAAAAAGCTAGCATTTTTCAGTTCTTTGTACATCAGGTTGTTTTTAAATGTATTACTTAATTGTATCCTTACAACCATCCTGTGAAGATGAAGCCTTGGGTTCCTTATCTGCAAAAAGAGGATAGCACCCTTTCACACCACTTTGCTTTGTATTTGATGGTTGCTCTGGGGTTAACAAGATAACTTACCAATATTGCTTCTTGGATAGTGTAGGACAGGATTTTTCTCAGTTCTTAACACACGATACGCTATGTGTACTTTTGTCACACATCATACTTATATGTATGTTGTAAACCCCATAATTCATTGTTATTTTCAGTTTAAAGTTATTTTTTAAGGAATTAAAAAAGCAGAAAATATTTTTTATATTACCCTTATATTGACCCTTTGAGATATTATGCTTAGTTTAGATCCAGATTTGCATGTGATATTTTCTTTCACCTGTAGAAAAAATAATTTTTTTTAACATTGATTGTAATGATGGTTGGTTGGTGATGAATTCTCATAGCTTTTTTTAGTTCAAGTAAATTTATTTTCTCTTAATTTTTGAAAGATATTTGGGAATGGGTATCTGGATTGACACTCTTTAGATGTTTGCCCATTGTTTTATTTTACAGTTTGGCATAGTTTCTAATAAGAAATTGTTGCCTTTGTTCCTCTGTATGTAATTTGTAGTTTTCTCTCTGGTTGCTTTCAAGAGTTTTCTCTTTAGCACACATTTTCAGAAATTTGGTTGTAGTATGTATTGGTGAAGTCCTCCTTATGTTTGTTTTTCTAAGGGTTTGTTAATCTTCCTTACATCTGTCAGTTTATGGTTTTCATCAACTTTGGGACATTCTGAGCCATTTTGTCTTCATATGTTGCTCCTTGTTCCCACACTTTGGGATTCCAGTTATTCATCTTTTACAGTGAGTCATTTGTTTGTTTTTAAGTTTCTCTGTACAGCATTTTGGGTAGTTTCTATTGCTGTGTCTTTAAATTAACTGAGCTTCTCTCTTGCAGTGTCTAATCTGCTGTTAATTGCATCTGGGATGTACTTTATCTCTAGAATTTCAATTTGAATCTCTTGCATCTTCTGTTCTCCTCTTATCATAATCATGTTTTCTCTCCCTTCTTGACTATATGGAACACATTTGTAATATAGTTTTAATATCTTTTCTGTGCATTCCATTATCTCGGTCATTTCTGGATCTGCACTTAGTGACTTTTATCCTCCTGCTTATGGGTCTTATTTTTCTCTTCTGTATATCTGATAATTTTTGACTGTGTGCCAGCCATTAAATTTTATGTTGTTACTTGCTCAGTTTCATTGTATTCCTTAAGTGTTGGAGTTAGTTGGAGTATACAGCTAGATTATTTGTATCTGTTGGGTGTTTTGAGGCTTGACTTTTATCTTTGTTAGGTTAAGTCCAGAACAGACTTTAGTGCTGATTTAGTTCCTCAACTGAGGCAAATTTCCTTCTGAGGAGTCCATCCATTTCTTGGTATGTTACAGAGTTTTCCCACTCTGGTTGGGGGGACTTATTCCAAAAGTCCTGTGTGGCTTAAGGTACTGTTTGGCCTACTGCTCTCTGGAAATTATTTCCCCATACTCAGCTACTTGGCACATATCAGCAGTAGACCAAGGACCCTAGGAAGCCCACCTTGCAGTTTTGTAAAGTTCTGACTCTTTCTGAGCTCTTCCTCCAGTACTCTGCCCTGCAAATTCTAAGCACCTTGGCCTTCCCAAACTGTGGCCCCTGTTTCTTTGATTCGGTGAGACTGCCAGACTGCTTGGCATGCGTCTCCTTGTGTTGGGACCTGGAAGTGTTTCTCTTGGATCATAGTCTTGCATAGATCCAGTCTTGTGTTGTCTCTTGTCTGATAGTGTCTGAAACTAATGTTTCACATATTTTGTCCTATTTAGTTGGATTCATATTCAACAGAATATTTATTTTTAACTCTGAATATTTGGGATTTGGCCAAAATATGTATTTGGAGTATTTATTATAAATTGTTCAGAAATATTATAAAATTAGAAATTATTGGAGAGTTATATTTTTAGAAATAATTCTTTAAATGTAGAGGTATCCATTTAAACATTTAAAGATCTACTTTGTACTTCAAAAATAATTTTTTACTTTTTCAGCAGATGTTTGAATGCTAACTGTGCTTGAATACAAATACAATAAAACACTTTTGTCTTCAAAACTCAAAAAGAGGGAAGCATGCAGTGTCAGTTTTGTATGTATATAATTTTTAAATCACTGAGAGCACACTATTTACGTTCTTCTGTAGCTTTCTTTTTTCCTTAATATATTGTGAACATTCTGGACTATCGTCAGTATATATTGCTTTCTTTCCAACACAGTCATATGAATTTATTATAATTTATTTGACTTGTTGGGCTTCTAGGTTATTTTTAGTTTTCATCCTTTTTTGTCTTAGTGAATATGCTTTCACATATATCCTCGTGAATTTTGTGTGAGTACGTATATAGGATAAATTTTAAGAAGTGAAATCGCAGGATCAAGGATAGGTACAGTTTATTCAAAGTGTCTGATACCTGTTTTCTGTGCTCTTTATAATTGTTTTTCTACTTTTCATTTGTTTTCTTTTACATTCTGTGGTATTTATTTTTCCGTTGTGATAGTTCTTAAAACTTTCTTGGTTGTTTCCGTTTCAGCAATATCTATTCTGCTTTTTTGCTGCTTCTCAGAAGATTTCATTTATTTCGTGGTGTTTTATATCCTGTGGCTTTCCTGAGCTCTAACAGCTTACTTTTCAGTTGTTTGCCTTGTCCATATGTACTTTCTTTTCTTTGAGCTGCTTAGTAAAACATTATCCAGGTTCACTCTAATATTTGACTCTAGAGAAAAACCCTTAGTGATTTCCTGTTTAGGACTCTTGTTTATTCACCCAGAATGGAACACAAAACAAAAAAGCATTAAGAGAAAAGTTCCTAACATAAAGATGCTCCAGGGAAAAATCCTGTATTTTTGCACCTTTTGTGAAATTTGTTTAAAAGTACATCTTCTGTAACTATGAAAGAGTGAGGAACCCTATCTCCCTCTCTATGCCTTTGTGTCTTTTCTAAAGAGATTTTTGTTTCTTTGCTTTATCAAAAGTATGAGTCATACCATCTCTTGCTGGATTCACTTTTATGGACTGTTTCATAGATATTCTTTGATTGATTTCTTTTCTCTGCTAGGTTAATATTTTGCTTATGTTTTAAGTGAAACGCAGAATTAATGGAGTAGGATTCAGTAAGTATTTTTCTTCAGTGAGTGAAGCAGAGTGTAAATGTGGGATTAAAACTAGTTTCTTAAATTCTAAAATAGATAATGTGAGTTTTGGGTGGCATGAGTGTGTTGGGAGTTTTTTTTTTCCTTTCTTCAGTGTATCTCGTGTGTGTGTTTTAATGATTCTTTGTAGGTTCATACTGGATTGTTTAGTTCTCAGCTTTGAAAAGGGTGTCCTGTTTAGGTCTGCCATTCAGGAATATTTCAGGTAGTGAGCTGGGGTAGCACACGGTGTCAGATATGGATGTTGTGTCAGAGGCCCTGGCCTTCCCTGAAGGCCTTGTGACTGCTTCTTGCCTCGGGGGCTTGGCCTGTTGCAGCATCCACCTTCTGGTGAGGTAGTGGGTTAGTTTCATGTTTGGTGACGCTGCCATTGAGTTCAAGTTTAATCTTTGCTCCTGTTGCCTTTATTCAGCAGCTGCAAAGGTAATTGCTGTCTCCCATCTCTTTTAGCAGCTCCATCTCTTGGGGAAGATTAGGGGTCAGAGAAGGTAAAGGTGCTTTGCACGCTGGTTGTCTGTCCTTGCGCATTGTGTACCATGGCCAGCATCATGCCATGGTGGGAAGGCCCTCTCGGGCTCTGTTTCTGACATCTGGGGTGGTCCTTATTGCTGTTACAAAGTGCAATGAACAGCTTTTCAGGCCTCTGTGCACTGTAGAGAGGAGGGTAAGCGAGTGGGTGCTAGAGTTTGAAGATCTGGATTTGCGTCTCAGCTCTCTACTGCTCACTGTGTGGGCCTGGTGAGTGGTTAACTTTGCTCACCTCTGTTTTTCTCACTGTAGAACTGGATTCTGCCGGTCCTAAGGATTGAATGATATGTGCAAGGAAGTCTTTTAGCACAGCTGTTGGTGTGTCTTAAGCTCTCCTCAGAACCCTGGCTGCTCCAGGGGCATTCTTTCCTTTGATGAATTCCCAGAAGTGGAGTGGCTGTGTCAGAGTGTAGGGGTGTTTTCAGGGTTTTGGCATGCATTACAACATGGTGCTCCGGAAAGGTGCCAGTTTACTCAGGAACTGAGTTAGAGTTTCACTGTTGTGGCATCCTTGTGTTGGCCTCTTAATTTTATATGTTTTATGTGAAGTTTGAGGCAAGTCCACTTGTCTCTGAGGGTTTTGGGTAGCTGTAGAGAACTTGGGGCGGGGAGGGGAGGAAGGGAGAGTATCTTGGACTGGGACAAAGAAAAGGATTGTTTCTTTGCTTTGGTTACATAAACCTTTCTTTATACCTTGTTTTGAGAATTTTGGTCCTCTTAATCATTTTGGTAGGTAAGTAAATATTTTAGTTCTCCTCTTACCTATGTTTTATAGTTTTTAAAGTGCCTCTTATAAATTTCTATTTGGTTCTTACAATAAACTTGTCCAGTAAGTAGGGTAGTATACATCAAGGTTAACATGCATCATATACACCCAGATATATACATAGAGGAAACAGATCCAGAGATAATGCAGTTTGCCTGGAGGGAACAGAGCTAATGAGAGTCACAAAGGGGATACAAATGCTACTTTTCTGCATCCCAGTGTATCGCTCTTTTGTCTTGTGCTGTCTGGACATTCCTTGTCTTTCTGACAGTCTGCCTCAATTCCAGTCATTAATCACATTTTACTGTTAGACCAGAATAGAATAGAAGTTTATTTTAATTCAGAATAGAAATTCTTTGTCTAAAAAAATTAAATTCTGGGACTTCCCTGGCAGTCCGGTGGTTAAGATTGCGGTACTACTGCAGAGGGCACAGGTTTGATCCCTATTTGGGGAGCTGATATCCTCCCCAAAAGTGTGGCCCTCCCAAGAAATAAAAAATATAATTCTTTGTGAAAAATTAGAATCTAGGAACCCCTAAAGTGAGGTGCATGTGTGTGCAGGCACTGATACTTCAGTTTTATCTTTGTAGCAAAAGAATATAAAATTAGAACTCCACTATATACTTTAGGTTTTCTTTTTCTTTTTTGCAATTCTGTGGGGGACTAGTTTGAAGTTTGGTTTTGTGTATAAATCTCTTCATAGTATAAATTAATATCAACCAAATGTCTTGAAAACCTCAACTAGGTAATTCTTGATAAGACCAATTTGACTGAAACTGATTAGGCATGTCTTCAATCTCTATTCAGATTTTTTAGTATTAAGGATTTAGAATTCCGTTCTCACTCCTACCCTTTACAGTAATAAAGCATTTTCCCTGTAAGGCTCTGACCCAGAAGGGCTGTATATGCCCCGTTCTATACCTGTATCCATAGCATCTGGTGCCCATAGATTTTGAACGAAGGGACAAGTTACTGTGGTCAAATGTGGGTATTCAGTAGTTAATACCCAAGTTGATTTAAGCTCTCAAAGGTATTACATTAAAGCATTGATAAAAAGTGACATAGCTCTAGCGTTTTCTACCAAGGAGGGTGTGTGTGTGTGTTTTAAATACTATGGTATTAATCATTTGAATTGGATGTTTTTGTCATTGGTATGCTCCTAAGAGTCCTGTAGAAGGGATTTGTTTTTATCTGATTTATGTACAGATTTCATATTTTCATTTGTATATTATTAAACCTTTCTCCCCAAGAAATAAGAATGTCTAGAGCATTCATGGTTGCTATAGGAATAGAGTCACTTTTAGGAGACAAGAAGGTTGAGGTTCTTTCTCTGATATCCTGTGTTTTAGGTTTCTTAAAAGTTTTTGAAATACTTCTTATTAAGGCTTTCAGATATTATTTATAATTAAAAAGGGCTAAGACTGACTAAATATGGGTAATTTTTAGTATATAATAATTTTGAACCTAAAAATAACATTTTGTAATAATTGGATCTCATTAAGGTGCCAGTATTCATAGTTTTCATGAATATTCAAATATTCATGTTAGACTGTTGAGTACATTTTTATGTCTGAGAATTTTTGTTTTATGTTTTCATTTTTCTAAGTGACTGAATTTGAAGGAGTTATTTTAGGACAAAATGCTTGCCTGAATTACTCAGATCAATAAATTAGTTTCTTTTACTATTTTTTCTTTAGGTCTTTAGTGGATTAACTCTTCATTGATTACATACAACAGCAGTATAGTTATGGCGACCTTCCAGTCTTTCAGGAACAATCACATGAAAACTAGAGCATCTGTCAGAAAAGTAAGTTCACTATATTAGATTCCTTTTAGTGACAGTTTTAATAAAAATGTTGATCTTTTTCTGAAGTCAGAGTCTTTTTAAGCCCTGTGTTATGATATTACTGTTTTTACACTTGATCTTAGCCAAAAGGCCAAGAAGGAATTGATATTACTGTTTTTAAATGAATCTTATTTGTTGAAATCAATAATGATAAAATGCAGAGATTGGGATATTTGAAAATAGTGATATGAAATCATGGAAATAATAAACTTTATTTCCAAAGATCAAAATCTCTCCCTATTTCTTCTCAGTAGTTTTCTTTCTTCTTCACAATATAAGCATCAGGTGTGACTTTTCTTACATGAGCTTTAGCTTTACCTCAAAATATTACTGTTCACTGATTTATTCAGCAGATATAAACTTGAGTGCTGCTAGTATGCCTGGCCCTAGGCTAGGTAGCCGGTGGAAAATAAAGAGCGAGCAGATGAAATGTGATTCCTGATGCTTTCAGGTTTCTAGTCTGAGGAGGAACCCTCTCTCTTTTCCTGTCTTGTGATGATTTTGTTACCTTTTCATTCTTGACATTTTTCTTGACTAACACTGTGGGGGTGTCCCTTGACGAAAGGGAGAATGAACACTGGAGGGTGGTTAGCAGTCTTTGTCAACCCTTTTTTTAGCTTCATCTCCTGCATTACATGACACTGTTGACAAGTCCTTGCTTGATAAATGCTCTTTGACTTCTTGCATTGTAGCTTCTCCTCGCTGCTTTCTTATGGTGGCTCTTGTCTTCTCTGCAGATCTTCTTTCCAGCTTCTCATTGTTAGTGTTCTTAAAAGCTGCTAGGCCTGCTTTTTCATTTAGCTATTCATTTCTTCAGAGATCTAAGAAATGTTTGGGTTTGACTATAACTGGAATAGAGTGGTTGTCGAAAAAGGTGCCTGCAGAGTTGGAAAACAGAAAGTAAACTTATTTATTTTATATTTTTTTAATTGAAAGATAATTGCTTTATAATATTGTGCTAGTTTCTGTAGTAATTATATTTTTAAGTAATATCCCCCTTGTGTTTTCAGGGACCTTTAAACTTAGCAGGTCCCCTTTTTAATTTGAACAAAGAGACCTGGGTTCGATCCCTGGGTCAGGAAGATCCCCTGGAGAAGGAAATGGCAAACTCACTCCAGTACTCTTGCCTGGAAAATTCCATGGATGGAGGAGGGTGGTGGGCTACAGTTCACGGGGTCGCAAAGATTCAGACACAACTGAGCGACTTCACTTCACTTCACAGTAAAAACTATTTTCTCTGTGTTTTCACTTTTTGTAAACTATAGGTATATTATAGTTTTTTCAGATAGCCATTGGATCCATAGCTTTAAATTAGTAATTAAATTGTACTGATTGCTTTAAATTAATATTAGAACTAAGAAAATGCACATATACAGAAAATAGAATAGTGAGCTAGTGACCATGGGCTCCAGGCATTGTGCTACCTTCCTGTTTAATTTGAATTCACCAGCGTATGCAGCCACAGCCAAAACGTCACACTGTGAATTTAATATTGTTATTTAGCCCATGGTTTATATTAGACACATGATAAAGTTCTGGTTTGAATTCTCTTGACTATTTGGAAACCCTTTTAGATAGAAGTATATGAATCTAAATATTATATACTTTCTGTATGTATGTGTGTTTTGCATGCACAGTACAACTTTTGACATCTTTATTTCAAAAGGTGTATGTGTGTGTGTATATATATATATATTTATATATATTAGCTGACAAAAACTTCTCTGTTGGCTAATGTGGAAATTGGAAATGTATACTCAGATTTTATAGATTTAACCTTACTTTGCATTAAAGATAAAGAGATACTTTGAATATTTATTGGGAATCAGGGACTATGAGAACCAGAAAGAACTGCACTTTCTATTCCATTAATTTTTTCTAACATTATGAAAATTTCAAGCCTATAGAGAAACTATAGTACACCCACATGTAAACCTACATACCAACCACCCCTATTCAGCAGTTAATATTTTTGTTTTATTTCTGTGTGTGTATTTAATTTTTGGCAGAACCATTTGAAAATTAATGGTCTTTTTTTTTAAACTATAATTGATTTATAATATTGTGTTAATTTGAGGTGTAGAGATTCAGATTCTTTTCCATTATAGGTTATCACAAGATGTTGAATATAGTTCCTTGTGCTATACAGTAAATCCTTGTAAAAGTTAACATTCTTGATGTCTCTTCACTCCAAACATGATCACATTCAAGAAAATTAAATAAATCCCCTTGTATCTAACACCCAGCCATACTCAGACCTTATTACTCTGAAAATGTTTTTTATAGGCCCTCATCCACCCCACTTCCATTTTGGGTTCAGTGTAGGCTCCTATTGCATTTGAGCTAATTGCATTTGATGGTTATGACTCATATTTTTGAGGAGTGGTTCTGAAAGAGCTTCTCCTTTTTTGCTTTGTTTTTAAATTCAAGACTGACTGGTTGAATGGGCCAGGCCTTTGTACAGTGTTCCACATTCCGCATTTGGTGGTTTTCTCACAGTGCTTTCTCTCATAAGTTTAACTTATTCTTCTCCCCTCTCTATATGTTTCATATAAACTAGAAGTTAGGTGTAAAGGCTTAACTTAGATTCAAGTTAAAAATTTTTAGCCAGGATACTAAAGGGTAGTGAGAAGGCAAAATTGCAGGTTTTCCTAATGATTAGTGATGCTAGAATTGATCAGTTGATTAGGGTTGTAACTGTTGTCCATTTTAAAAGTGTATATTTTGTTTTTTAGTTAGCAAATAATCTATGGGATGATACTTGGTGGTGTGCAAACATCTTGTTTTTTCAACTTTCATTAATACTTTTGGCATGCCTTGATGGTCCTTTCCTGCAGCTAATTCTTGAAAGTTGCAAAATGGTGATTATCAATTTTCAGATGAATGATTTGGTGGAATAGTCACCTTAAATGGATGCAAGTAGTTTAAATTTATTTGTGTTGCTCTGGAAGCATTGATTTTAAAATAACTATATTTTCTCATCTTTTATTTATTTGCAGTCATTTATTTATTTATTCACTCGTTTATTTAAGTTGCTCAGATTGCCCCCGACTTGGTCCCTATAAGCCCTTTCAGGCAATGCCAAAGTCCTTTTCTCAGGCTTATAAGTCTTTAATTGCTTCCTTGCTTTCTAGTATAAGACTGACCCTGTTTCTGCTTTACCTTCCTCAGACCTGGAGTGGACTCTTTCTCCACAGAACCTTTTGATTTAGAAATCAAGATCTGGATACTAACTGTGACTCTTGTTCTTTTACTGTCATGAGTTTATGTTGATTGCTTATATTCAGATATCACATTTCATATTTTTTCCTATTTTAAGTTCATGTTCATAATTTAGCCTGAAAATTTCCACTCATTAGTGAAAGGAGAATCATTTAAAATTTCGAATATTCAAATATTGGGGGGGAAAGCAGTACAATGAACACCACATACACTCTTCACTTAGATTCACCCTGTTAACATTTTACCAAACCCATTCTGTGTGTATATATGTACATACACACTTAGCTTTTGAAACCAAATGAGAGTAGGCTACAGACATTACTTTACTTCTCGTCTTCATATGTTAGCATGCTTCTCTTAAGAACCTCAGCATTATTACCATCCTTCAGAAAATCATTAATTCAGTAGCACGGTCTTAACGTGCAATCCATGCATAAATTTCCCCAGTTGTCTCAGTGTCCCTGTGATGATTTTCCCCTTGCCTCTCATCTAGGAGTCAAGCAAGATTGACATTCTCTACTTGGGTATTGTATCTTTTTGATCTCCCCACCCCCGTCGGCTCCATCTCTGGTCTAAATTCTTTTCTTCTGATGGCAAATCTTTGGAAGAGTTTGTACCACTTATCTTGTAGAACATCTTCATATTCCTAGCTCACTTGTTTTTCCCTGGGGTTAGGTTCGGGGGCACACCTCAGGACGATGTCGTGGTCATTCTCGGGTGTCGGCTCAGAAGGGGCATCTCGTTAAGGCCAGGCTTGACTGGATAGTTAGTTACCCTTAACTACCTCAACTCTGATAAACCACCAGTTATCTCCAGCATAAAGACACATAACCCCTTTATAATTAGTACTGTTAATAAGTAATCCATAGGGTGATGTGGCAAAACACTGTATCTTGTTCCCCAGTAGCTTTTAATCTGGTGGATTAGGATACATTGATAGTCCTTTCCTGAATCAGTAGTTATATTGGGAGTTACAAATGGAATTTTAAAATTTCGTCATTCTGTTCATATTTGTTAGCCAGCGTTGTAAGGTCAGGTAGCACAGTCCTCCAACCCCTACCCTTTTATCTGTCTCTTTTAACGGATTTGTAGTTTCTTTTAAGACTCAGCTGTTGTACTCCATTACCATCTGTATTCTTTTGATGCTTAGATTATCCCATATTTGGCCAATTGGAATTCCTTCAAGTGTTCTTCAAGCTTCTGTGTTCTTTTGAGACACTTTCTTCCTATGTGTCACAGTAAGATGTTCAGCTGCACTTCATAAGTTTCTGCCTCAGACCTGGAATTCCTTCACTCAGGGAACTTCTAGTTCTTTTAAATGGTGAATAGTATTTAGAAACCAAAATTTGTGTGCTGGATATGCTCATTGCTCTTAAGGGTCATTGATTCTATGATCTATCAATGGAAAAAATGTAGTAAATACGTTTAAAGAGTCCTGAGTTCATATTGAAAGTTCAGATTTAACATTACATTTTTAAAAAATGGCTTTGATTTCATATTTGCATCTTTTCTCTTTGTTGAATTCATATTGTATGTGAGGTACTGAAATCTGGGGTAATAGATTGAGTAAATGACAATTACTTCAGTAATTTGGGTTAACAGGTAGGAAAGACATACATACAAAAGCAGTCATTATAATACATTGTGGTATAGATTAAATGATCTTAATGTGCAAACAATACAGTAGGAAGTTTGGGAGACCTTTATTACGAGTAAGGGATGGGAAATCTTCCCAGGTCTTGGAATATGTAGGATTTCTACAGGGGAACATTAGGAAATAAGGACATTTTTGCTAGAATAGCAGTCAAATCAGAAGGGGGGAATAAGGTTGAGAGAAATTAATGTTCCCTTTATATCCAACTATAATACTCATTTCTTTATGAAATTTTCGTCCTCCTCTGTTTCTTTGCACTTATGACATCCTTTTTTTTCAAGTCTGGAGTGCCTTCCCTCTTTCATCATATTGCTGCTTTAAACCCTGAAAAGCCTTATCTTGGGTTATTACCTCTTTGATTTTTCCATCTCCAACTTTGCTATGAAATTAATCACATTGTTAGCATACCTTACTGTAAGCCCCCCATCATCATCTTATGAATTGTTGCTTCTGTTCTGCCAGTGGCTTGGAAATCAGGTGTGCGATCTGCTAGGTGTCAATTTAGGGTGAAAGGGAGAGGACCTGGCTGAGGCCCTCACGTCTCTCCAGGTTGAGAGCCTGGGGCTGTTGAGTGTTGAGCATGTGGAGTTCTGCTTCAACCTTTTGTTCTCTTTCTCTCAGTTGAGTGAGTTCTGTTACATCAAAAGGTGCCCAGTGAATACTCTTTGGAAAGTTAGTGACTCTCCTTTTAATCCATCATCAGGATCTTTTACATTGTCTTAGAATTAAGTAAATTAACAGTATCTTGTGTTTTCAGAGCTTCAATGAAGATGTGTTCCAGTCTGTGAAGTCTTTATTGCAGAGCGAGAAGGAACTGTGCAGTGTATCAGCCGAGGACTGTTTGAAGCAGGATGAACATGCCAGTTTGACTGAGGTTTGACGGATTACTCTCTATACCCTTTCCTAATACAGCACAGTGTATTTTCATGTATCTTTGTAGAACTGCGTGGTCTGTTTGTAAATGCCTAAAATCTCTGCACATTAATTCATGTGTGAGAAGTACCTGTTTTAAGTACCTGCTAATATGGTGGCACTAGTGGTAAAGAACCTGCCTGCCAGTTCAAGAGATGTAAGAGATGTGAGTTCAGTCCCTGGGTCAGGAAGATCTCTGGAGGAGGGCTTGGCAACCCACTCCAGTATTCTTGCCTGGAAAATCCCAGACAGAGGAGCCTGGCGGGCTACAGTCCATGGGGTCGCAAAGAATCCCGCACACCTGAAGCAATTTAGCACGCACACACAGCATAGTCATTACTGACCACTCATCAGACGCACAGCTCTGTATCAGATGATTTCTACTATGTTCAGTAATTGGGACTTACATTCTGAAATTTTCTACTCTGAAACAAAATATATACTTATTTCTAATACTCATTTATTGGTTGTTTAAATTCAGTGCTTTGATTCAAAAATGAAATAGTAGTGATATATTTATTTTGAAGTAAGATATTTGCCACTTAAGGATATGATATACTACTTGCTCACCTTTTTCTCTGTTGCGTCAATGTTTCCAATCTTTGTTTGAATTTATTACTATAAAGGGGTAAAATTTTTTCCTACAATATATAACCATAGTCCATCTATACATTTATTTACCAAAGAAGAGAGACAGGGTATTGGGGTCATTGAAGCGCAAAACTGATAAATATGTTGATTAAAGATTCTTTTTTGAAATCAGGGCTCTAATAAAAATATTGGTTATTTTGGGTATGGTTTTCTTTCATATTCCTTGAGGAACTGTGTTTCAAGTAGCTGCATAGGATGGCGAGCGTAGCTTTCAGGCTTGCAGTGGCTTCCGACCTGAGCCTCTTCTTTTTGTGTGAGCTCAGTTCTCTGGCTCTGGGCTGCTTTCTGTTTGTTATCCCTTTCTGCTTTAGTCGAGCTGAGCCGCTCCTGATCTAGGCTGCTGCCAGGCGTGGCAGGGCTTCTGTGTCCTCTGCCCCCAGCAGGTGTCCTGTTTATGCAGTGCCCTCTGCGCCCACATTCCTTAAGCGCTGTCAAACGCAGCACTCTGCTGGCACCTCAGACCTCCATGCCAGCTCATCTTCTCTCTCGTATTCAGTAAAAGCAAGCTTGAAAGAATAGAAGGAATTCTGTCTCATGTTAGGGCGTATATATTTCCCAAGTACCTTTGTGGAAGAAAGGAAGCTTGTTATTTGAGTATCTCTTTGTTATTGAGTGCCTGTGATATGCTGGGCACTTTCCTCCACATTCTCATATTAACCCTCACAACTGTGGGAGAGGAGTTGTGTTGCCTTAAGATTTATACGTAAGGAGACAGGTTCCTACAGGTTAATGACTTACCTGGACACCTGGAAGTTTACTGTAACATTTCTTTGAAGGTAGTACTCATAATTAATGAGAGTAAAGATTCTACAACAACCTTAAGATTCTGACTTGCTTTTGAGTCATCAGAAAGATGTCAAAAGTATATTGAGTGTTGCTTTGTATTTTAACTATGGTGTTTTCTATTAATTCTTGAGAATTGATTATCTATATTGTTGCCACTTACTTCATACTTTTAGTCACAGAACTTACCTGGTAGACAGTTTACTAGTCTAGCTTCAAGCAGTCACAATTTCTTCTTATGATGTCAAAGACAAGGAAATATAAAATTTTTAATTAATGCTATTCAGGTTATAAAACTGTACATATTCCATATAGAAAAATAAGAAATACTGAAAGTATTTTTTTTAAAGTCATTAATCCTATAAGTGAGGAAAGAAAAAAACATAGGGGGGATAAAAGTAGAGAAAAATAAGATCACTTATAATTCCATCATTGAAAGTTAATCCCTCCTTATAATTTGGTATATATATATATTTTTTTAATTTGGTATATTAACTTCCAGAATTATTTTCCTGGTGTATGTTTTTAAAAATAAGGTTGAAATGGTGTGTATAGTCTATATCATTTTTCTATAACTTGTCCTTTTTGCTTAATAATGTGACATTTCCTCAGACCATTAGATTGTCTTTAAAATTTTAATTTCTATAAACTTTTGTAGAGAAATCTCCAGGTAAAGGTATTGAAGGAAATAAATGTGATACCACAGAGAGTCAGTCAGGAGGTTGCTTGAGAGGTTCCCAGGGAAAGCCTCTCTGAGGAGGTGACGTTTAGGTTGGAACTAGAAGAACAAGAAGCAGCTAGACAGGTAAACATGGCAAGGAATAGGGGTCCAGGTTGAAGGCACCACTCTGAAGCCCTTAGGCAGGAACAATCAAGAGTGTCCTGGACCCAGAGAGGGGGCCCATGTGTTTGAATGAAGGTGAGGGAAAGTTGAAGCCACCAGCTAAGCCAGAGCCTTGGGACCTCCATTAGGACCCTGCATTGAGAAGCTTGGAAAGGTTTTGACAGGGAAATGACAGGATGATTCCCGAGGCAGGTAGGAGAGGACTGGGGTCGTGTTGGGGAGAAGTGGCTGCAGAGGCTGTGGAGAGAAGAGTCGTGTGCTTTATGTTTGAGGGTGAGGATTGAACTTGCTAATGAGTGGGTGTGGGAGAGGTTCGAGAACCCCAATTATGGAGCCAGACCTTTGGTAAAAAACCTTTGTGATCATCTTTGAAAAAATTAATCATCTTACAGCAGCATTTTAATGCATTGTGTGCTTTGCTTTCTGTTTCTCAGCTCTGTCAACAATCTAATTGAGATAAGACTTAAAAATTTTAATGGACCTTTATTCCTTTTTTATTCAGGTCACATTTCTAGGTTTTAATGAAGAAACAGATGCTGCTCATATACAGGTATGGTCGACTTATTGAACTGGAAAGGGACATGAGAGATTATTTGAAACAAATTTTGAGAGCATGGAAAATTTGCCTCATTAGCCCCAAAGTTACATTAAACTCTTCTGTTATCATTCCTATTTAAAGTTAAAAGATGACATTTTGAGGTCATTTTGAGTGTGTCCTCGACATTTTCACTTTTTTCACTGAGTATTTCTGTTATGGAAAGCAGTTTTAGGTTAGGGGACCACAAAAGTCGTTTATCTGAGAAGGTTGCAAACCACAGGCTAACTTTTTCTGCATCTGTCATAATGTAGAGTGGAAGATTTATTTTTTATTTAGATGGTTTTTATAATCTAACTTCAACATATTCTCATGTTTTTAATTGAGAAAAGAGTTAAAATTGTTAAAGAAAGAATAATTTGTAAAAAATAATGAAGAACCAATGTAAAAATTTTAGCCTGTTTGATTTAGGCAGGTGTTTATAGAGGGACTGACAGTTGAGATTAGGATCAGCAAAGGAAAGCTGCACACTTAGGTGAAGAGGAGGTGAAGCTCGGGTAGATGTGATAGGGGTACTTTTCTTTCACCTTGTACTGCTTCTTAAAACTTGTGCTGGTCGTGTTTCCTTTTGTGTCAGTAAAACATCTCCTAGCAGAAGCAGCAGCACTAGCACTGCATTGTTTGTAAAGATAATGCGGATCTGGTGATGAGAAAAGAAAACTTTGCTGTGTGTCTTGATCGTGCCCTTGCCTGCAGGAAATAGTCTAGACAGAGGGCACAGGAGAAGATATAGTTGTGAGAACGTAAGGCTGAAAAGACTTATCCAAAGTTATTTCTTTCATACTCCACTTCCTCTTTAAGAATGACTGATAAAAGCATGTTTACGAAGGAAAGTACTGTATGAATGGTCATAGATGGTAATAATTCTTGCACTGGGCAAAACAGTTACATAAAAGGGGCAAATGGAAAGGAAAACAGGCATTTTTCTTTACATCTTCATATAATTTTCACTAAAGGGAGGAAAGGCAGAAAAATAGACTTGGATTATACAAATATGTAACTTAACCGCCAAAGAAGTGTAAAAGCAAGAATCCCATTTGAGAAATTTCATGGTTAAACTTGAGGACTCCAGGTTTGACATTTGCTGCTGAAAACTATTAAATGCCTCGTTGTTGTTGATGTGTGAGGTACCATGTAAAATCTTGTTACAGATGGTATCATTATGTTTAAAAATCTACAAAAATTGTCAATTTTAAAATATTTTAGTACATTTTATTTTTGAGTTTCCAAACAATCAGTGGTCAATAAACTGCCAGTGTTGGCTATTATGAACTGGGAAGTTTACTAACTAGTAGACTTTAGCGTGCTGCAGTCCACGGGGCTGCAAAGGGTTGGACATGATTGAGCAACTGAACAACAGTAACAAGTAGACTTTATGATTTTAGTTCAGGGCCACAATATAAGGGACTTAAAGTGTTATGCTACAATGTTATTTATTGTGTTATTGCTTTACATTAGGATTTGGCTGCAGTTTCTTTGGAACTCCCAGATCTTCTGAATTCACTGCACTTCTGCAGTCTAAATGAAAATGAAATTATTTGTATGAAGGATATAAATAAATCATCAGATATAAACAGTGATCCTCTAAACCAGGTAACTTTTATATATTATTTCTAATGAGTTTTTGTTGGCACATTTTATAAACGACTTAATTGAGCGTTGTTGTAGTTCACTCGCTCAGTCCTGTCTGAATCTTTGCAACCCCATGGATTGCAGCATGTCAGACTCCTCTGTCCTCCATGATTTCCTGGAGTTTGGTCATATTCACGTCCATTGAGTTGGTGATGCTGTCTAACCATCTAGTCCTCTGCCTCCCACTTCTCCTTTTGCCTCAAGTCTTTCCCAGCATCAGGGTCTTTTCCAGTGAATCAGCTCTTCACATCACGTGGCCAGAGTATTAGAACTTCAGCCTTAGCATCAGTCCTTCCAGTGAATATTCAGGGTTAATTTCCTTTAGGACTGACTGGTTTGATCTCCTTGCTGTGTGAGAGACTCTCAAGAGTCTACTCCAGCACCAAATTAGAAAGCATCAGTTCTTCAGTGCTCAGCTTTCTTTATGGTCCAGCTCTCACACCTGTATATGACTGCTGGAAAAACCATAGCTTTAACTATATAGGCCTTTGTCAGCCAAGTACTATCTCTGCTTTTTAATATGCTGTTTAGGTTGGTCACTGCTTTCCTTCCAAGGAGCAAGCGTCTTTTAGTTTGATGCCTGCAGTCACTGTCTGCAGTGATTTTGGACCCAAGAAAATAAAATCTGTCACTACTTCCACCTTTTCCCTTTCTATTTGCCATCAAGTGATGGGACCAGATGCCATGAGTTGTTTTTTCCATTGTTGAGTTTTAAGCCAGCTTTTTCACTCTCTACTTTGACCATCTTCTGGGTTTGCCAGGTGGTGATAGTGGTAAAGAACCCTCCTGTCAACACAAGAAGCAAGAGACTCCTGTTCAACCCCGGATGGGAAGCTCCCATGGAGGAGGGCATGGCAGTCCACTCCAATGTTCTTGCCTGGAGAATCCCATGGACAGAGGAGCCTGGCGGGCTACAGTCCATAGTTGCAAAGAGTTGGATACAACTGAGACTTAGCACCCACGCAAGAGACGCTTTTCTTTAGGTGCTCTTCACTTTCTGCCATCAAAGTGGTATCATCTGCACATTGAGGTTGTTGCTATTTTTCCTAACAGTCTTAATTCCAGCTTGTGGTCTATCCAGCCTGGAATTTGGCATAATGTACTATGCATATAAGTTAAATAAGCAGGGTGTCAGTGTGCAGCCTTGACGTATTCCTTTCACAGTTTTGCACCAATCACTTATTCCTTATCTGGTTCTTTTGCTTCTTGACCTGCATACAGGTTTCTCAGGAGACAAGTAAGATAGTCTGGTGCTCCCATCTCTTTAAGAACTTTCCACAGTTTGTTGTGATCCACACAGTCAAAGACTTTAGCGTAGTCAGTGAAGCAGAAGTAGATACTTTTCTGGAATTTCCTTGGTTTTTCCATGATCCAACAAATGTTGGCAGTTTGATTTCATGTTCCTCTGCCTTTTCTAAATCCAGCTTGTACATCTGGAAATTCTCAGTTCATGTGTTGCTGAGGCCTAGCTTGAAGGATTTTGAGCATAGCCTTACTAGCATGTGAAATGAGTACAATTATCTGGTGTTTGAACATTCTTTGGCATTGCCCTTCTTTGGAATTGGAATGAAAACTGACCTTTTCCAGTCTTATGGCCACTGCTGCAATTTCCAGATTTGCTCGCATATTGAGTATAGCACTTCTATAGCATCATCTTTCAGATTTGAAACAGTTTAGCTGGAATTCCATCACTTCCACCAGTTTTATTCATAGAAATGCTACCTAAGGCCCACTTGACTTCACACTCCAGGATGTCTGACTCTAGATGAGTGATCACACCATTGTGGTTATCTGGGTCATTAAGATCTCTTTTGTATAGTTCTTCTGTGTGTTCTTGCCACCTCTTAATATCTTCTGCTGCTATTAAGTCCATACCATTTCTGTCCTTTTTTGTGCCCTTTTGAAATGTTTGCTTAGTATCTTCAATTTTCTCGAAGAGATCTTTAGTCTTTCCGGTTCCGTTGTTTTCCTCTGTTTCTTTGCACTGTTCATTTAAGGCCTTCTTATCTCTCTTGCTATTCTCTGGAACTCTGGTTTCAGTTGGGTATGTATTTCCCTTTCTTCTTTGCTTTTTCTTCTCTTCCTTGCTCAACTATTTGTAAAGCCTCATCAGACAACCACTGTGCCTTCTTGCATTTCTTTTTCTTTGGGATGGTTTTTGTTACTGCCTCCTGTACAGTGTTAAAAACCTCCTTCTGTAGTTCTTTAGGCACTTTCTCTACCAGATCTAATCCCTTGAATCTATTGATCACCTCTACTGTTTAATCATAAGGGATTTGATTCAGGTCATACCTTAATGGTCTAGTGGTTTTCCCTACTTTCTTTAGTTTAAGCCTGAATTTTTCAATAAGGAGCTGATGATCTGAGCCACAGTCAGCTCCATGTTTTGCTTTTGCTGACTATAGAGCTTCTCCATCTTTGGCTGCAGAGAACATAAGCAATCTAATTTCGGTGTTGACCATTTGGTGATGTCCATGTGTAGAGTTGTCTCTTGGGTTGTTGGAAAAGGGTGCTTGCTGTGACCAGCATGTTCTCTTGACAGAGCTCCATTAGCCTTTGCCCTGCTTCATTTTGTACTCCCAAGGCCAAACTTGCCTGTTACTCTACTCTGGTTATCTGCCTGTTACTCTACTCTGGTTATCTGACTTCCTACTTTTGTATTCTAATCCCCTATGATGAAAAGGACATCTTTTTTTTGGTGATTGTTCTAGAAGGTCTTGTGAGGTCTTCATAGAACCAGTGAATTTCAGCTTCTTTGGCATTAATGGTTGGGGCATAGACTTGGATTACTGTGATGTTGAATGGTTTGCCTTGGAAGCGAACCAAAGTCATTCGATCATCTTTGAAGTTGCACCCAGTTACTGCGTTTTGAACTCTTTCATTGACTGTGAGGGTTACTCCATTTCTTCTAAGGAATTCTTTCCCATAGTAGTAGATACAATGGTCATCTGAATTAAATTTGCCAATTCCTGTCTATTTTAGTTCACTGATTCCTAAGATGTTGATGTTCATTCTTGCCATCTCCTGTTTGACCACATCCAATTTACCTTGATTCATACACCTACATTTCAGGTTCCTATGCAGTATTGTTCTTTATATATCTGACTTCACTTTCACTACTAGACACATCCAAAACTGAGCACATTTCCACTTCGGCCCCTGGTCTTCATTCTTTCTGGAGCTATTTGTAATTGCCCGCTCCTGTACCCCAGTAACATATTGGACACCTTCCGACCTGGGCAAGCTCATCTTCTGGTGTCACTTTTTTATAGTGTTGCTGGGTTCTCCAGGCAAGATTATTGGAGTAGCTTGCCATTCCCTCCTCCAGGGGACCACGTTTTGTCAGAACTTTCAACTATGACCTGTCTGTCTTGGGTGGCCCAGCATGGCATGGCTCATAGCTTCATTGAGTTACGTAAGCCACTTTGCCACAACAGGCTGCAATCCATGAAGGGGTTAGTTTAGAGCATTAAACTTTAAAATGCTTGGGTAAAGTTTCTTTTGGTTTAATACCATCTCAAGGAAATATAATTCATAAGAAATCTAACTCATAAATCCTTGAAATCACTAAAGGGTAAAATAATTTTGGTCATAGCTTTAAATTAGATTTTCCATGTGTGAAGCTCCATAAGTGGTATGTAAGACATATTAATTTTTTTCTGAAAATTGATTATTTCTGGATTTCTTGAATTTTTACCTATGTGTAAGTCATACAAAATTTTCCCTTTTCTTTCCACCTCCAAATTTATGTAAATATTGAGCTGTATCTTTTAAAGAATATACTTTAACTCATTTTCTGGTTTAAAAAATTTCATGTTAAATCAATACCTGAATATGTATTCTTTCTTTATTTATAAGCAAAAATGTCACCATTTCAGTGAGGTCATTAGTTTCATTAACATTGAATGTTTAGTTCTTTACTGTTAATTTATTGATAATGCATCAAACAAAAATGCGTTGCATATTTTCCCTCCTAAAACTTGAATCAGTAGGTTTAAATTTAGGTTACGTATTCCTTCAAGTGTTATAGACTACAGTGTTTTTTATGAGATTTACAGATAAAAGTAGAACTGTGCTCATTTCCTTCTTTAGATTCTTCATTTATATTTACTTTGTTTTATTTACTAGAAGAGGTGATCAGCTATTTTATCTCATTTCTAGTCTTTTGAACAAGTCATTTGTCAACATTTGTCTTTTAAAATAATATGTATGGGAAAATTCAGTTGACTTTTTATTTTTAATCAAAGCTATAAACCTTGGAAATTGAAATACTAGGGGAATTTAGGAGAAAGGAGGGGACAGTTCTTTTATGACAGAAGAGAATGTATTATCATGCTGAAAGCTGCAGGAAAATGGGATACAGGAAGACTAAGACCTGGTTCCTGTCCTTAAGCAGTTAATAATATAGTTGGTGAACCAGGTGAATGATTAAGAAAAGGCACAGGGCTGTATAGTAATACAGGAAAGCATCATTGCCACAGAAATGGATGGCAAGTTCTTTTGACATTTAGAGAGACGTAATAGGTAGAATTTGAATACCTGGATGAGAGAAAAGTGAGAGAAGTTACTGGAAAGTGAGAAGTGTTGTGGAGAAAGAATGAAGAAAATAATTAAACATTACAAAATCAGGCAGCCTTTTAGGGTGCATGTGTTTCTTTTCTTTTTCTTTTAAAATGGTATCATGTTATTTCTGGGCTTCATTTCCAGGTAATATGTCTTGTAAGTATAGTATATTTTGAAATTAAAATAGTTATCATCTTTTATCTTTTCCCAGAGTCAACATCCTGGAATGCTTTGTGTCATGAGAGTGTCACCTACATTACCAAGACTTAAAATTGATTTTATCTTTAGTCTCCTAAGTAAATATGCTACTGGCATAAGGTACACCCTGGACACATATTTGCATCACAAGCACCAACTTGAGGCCACCAATGAAGACGATGATGATACTAACCAGTCTGTATCTTCCATCGAAGATGACTTTGTCACTGCTTTTGAGCACTTAGAGGAGGAAGAGACTTCAAAGCCATATAATGATGATAATGATGGTTTGTTCTTCACTAGATTTTTTTCCCTTGAAATAGAGAATTAAGGTTTAAAGTTCAGTTTTAAAAGTTTTAAGACAGACTTGTTCAGTTGAAATTTATTTTGAAATTTGATCAAATTTAAGTATTGATACCTTTTTTTTTTTTTTTTCTGATTGAGAAATTAACTTTCTCGTGTCTTTTAAGGTCATTGTTACCTGGTTTTTAGTTTTACTCTTTCTTTTATTAGGTTGTACTGTTCAGACACTGTTTCCCTTAAAAATGCCTAAGTTCAGACTTGAGTTAGCTGGCAGGGTCACCTAAATATTAGTGTTTCTAACGTGTGGCAGTGTGCTAGATATTCCTTAGACCAGGTATTTCTAGGTGTGGGGTAGAGTGAGAATATTTTAGTAATGGGTAAACTCCAGTACTTTGGCCACCTGATGCAAAGAGTTGACTCATTGGAAAGGACCCTGATGCTGGGAAAGGTTGAGGGCAGGAGGAGAAGGGGACGACAGAGGATGAGATGGTTAGATGGCATCACCGACGCAATGGACATGGGTTTGGGTGGACTCTGGGAGTTGGTGATGGACAGGGAGGCCTGGCATGCTACGGTTCATGGGGTCACAAAGAGTTGGACACGACTGAGCGACTGAGTTGACCTGAATCCTTGTTCTTAAGTACAACTTGAGATGAATCTGTTAATTCAGTGGTCCCCATCCTTTTTGGCACCAGGGGCTGGTTTCATGAAAAATAATTTTCCCATGGAACTAGGGCAGGAAGGGGATGGTTTTGGGATGATTCAAGTGCATTATATTTATTGTACATGTTATTTCTAGTATTATTACATCAGCTCCACCTCAGATCATCAGGCATCACATCCTGGAGGTTGGGGATCCCTGTGTTAAAACAAAATAGTATAGATGATACTTATAATACAGATGAGTATTTCATGCTTCAGGTCTGCTTATTCCATTTATTTAAATCAATTAAAAAATTCTTTTCAAGAATAATAATTTTATTCTTTTCCTCTAGGATTAAACATAATTGCACTAAGGAGCCAGTGTGATGCTGCTTCACAGACTATTTCTGGTCACCATTTGGATACCCATGATTTCAGGGTTCTGGTTGGCTCTGAACAGCAGAAGTCATTGGCTAAACCTTCAGCTTCTTCAATAAACATTCTGGGACATAAAAAACTGCCTCCAGTGAGAACTTCAGTCACGACATCAGTCTCTGAACCATGGGTCCAGAGGAGTTTCTATAGGTCCTTTGCTGCTTCAGAGAAAGGTAGTGATGCCCAGAAACCCTTGTTCTCCTCTTCCCCTGCCTACTCGTCTGAATCAGAGTGCTCAAGTCCAAGTCCTGTTATTTTCTTGGATGAAGAAGGTTATCAAAAAAGTTTGAAAGCAAAACTTGAGTTACCTAAAATTCCTGTGACGAAAGATGATATTGAGGATTCAGACTCAGAAGTGAGTGAGTTTTTTGATAGTTTTGATCAGTTTGATGAACTAGAACAAACTTTAGAGACTGCTTGTCCGTTTCTGAAAGATCTTGCTATAGGGAAGTCATCGCAAAAGAAAGGGCACAAACATGAAAAATTGTGCTCTGTAACCACTACTATGAATCCTCAAAAATTCAAGTTTGATCGGCCAGCTCTCCCAGCTAACGTTAGGAAGCCAACACCTCGTAAACCAGAATCCCCTTATAGTAACCTGTGTGATGCCCCGGATTCTCCCCGCCCCGTAAAGGCCTCAGGGGAAGACAGTGGTTTGTTTAGTCCTATTCGATCCTCTGCTTTCAGTCCTCTTGGAGGCTGTACTCCAGGTGAATGCTTTTGCCAAACAGATATTGGTGGAGATAGGAGTCATGAAAATCCTGATTCTCTTTATTACACCTATGAAGATTATGCAAATAGCCTTTCCTGTGAAGTTCTGGGCTCAGTTCTTCATAGCCAACATACAAATGCAACATCCAACACTAATAGTATTAAAAAGGGAGAAAATAAAATGGTAGCTCTTCAGCATGGAAGCCTTGATCAAAAAAGTAAATCTAAAAATAAACCCTTAATGATTGATAGCATTCAGAAGTTTGCAGCAGATCTCGTGGAAAAAAGTTTTGGCAGTGCATTTAAAGACTTACAGAAGGGGGTCTCTTCATGTACCAATGCCTTATGCCAGTTAGCCATCAAATTGACATCATCCGTTTTTCAAATGGCATTTAATGAACTGAGAAGGCAGCGTGCTTTTTCACTGAAAGAACAAGCTATTGGTGGCCTGGCTAGTTTTTTGGTGAGTGAGGCATTCTCAAATGCTTTAAAAGATCTACAATATGTAAAGAAACAGATCTTCACGAACACCGTCACTAGATTTGCTGCAGATCTTGCCGAAGAGCTTGTTTTTGAAGGCATCATGGAAGTGTGTCAGTTCTCGTATCCTCCAACACCTGCATCTCTGCAGGGTCGGTCATTTCACTATGAAGACAGAGTGGTGAAGTCCTATGCAAGAGATCTGTCTGAATCTGTAATACAGGAAGCGTTCATTGAGCTGTCTCAAGTTGATGTTACCTTCACCACAAAGGCAGCAGTTAGCGTTTCCCCAGAAAACATCAAGTTCGTGAGCACAGAAGATGTAGTGTCAGCGACACAGACTTCTGTGTGTTCCCCTACTTCTAACAGTCAAACAGTTGTGGTGACAAAACCAGTGCAGGAGTATAAAAAGGAATACACGGTGCAGCAGGCCTTGTTCTGTACTTCAGGAATTGTTACTTCAATCCCAGTGCCCTTGGCAGGAAGTGCCCTTCTCCCATACCGTATTTCTTCTAATAGGTATCAGACAAAGTCTTATCCATCATGTGATGATAGTCATTTGAATGGTGGTCCTACCCCAGCAGGTGTTGCCACAAAAAGCAAAGAAGAGGAGCTAGCTTGTCTCAGGAATATTTGTTTACCTTCAGACCACAACCCCAGTAGCCAGAATGAGGTGAAACCAACTAGTGATGTTGAAACAAAAAGCTCTTCAAAGTTAACAAATGATCCTGTCATTATTAGCAATTTTTCTGCTGCAATGGTGCATACGATAGTAAATGAAACTATAGATTCAATGACATCTTCTAAAGTTGAAAAAACAGAAGAACACACAGATTGTTTAACTCAAACAGGAAAGGGAAAAACCCCTTCTTTCTACTGGGATCAAGCAACAGTGCCGCAGAGTGAGGCTAGCAAGAAGGACATGTTTGCCGATCGGTTATCTAAATCAATTATCAAACATTCCATAGATGAAAGCAAGTTAGTAATCCTAAATGTAGATAAAAATGTCCTCCACAAGAAAGACTTGCCTGTTCCTGGAGATGAGTCACAGTTGACCTTGGAAGAGTTCCCCAAGTTTCTTGAAGCTCAAGATCATTTAACTCACTGTTCACTTTCAGAAGGAAAGGATAGTGTTCCAGAAGGTAAAGGTTCTGTGGCTCCTGGATTTTCTTTGGAGACACTACCACCTTGTCTAGCAGCGGCAGGCCAGAAAGCCGACCTGAAGGAAATTGCTAAGGGCAAATCTGTGAAAAAGCAGAATTTGCATAATTCAGCCCTTGAGCCCTTGGCTTTTGGGCAGGAAAACTCTTTTCCCCATTCACATGGTTTCTCATCCACAGTGCTCACCTGTGCAGATGGTTTGCACGTGGAAGAGAAACAGAAAATGAGAGATGGGAATGTAATACCTGACACCCCTCCATCAACTCCTCTGGTTCCATCCCAGGCTCCTTCTGAGTGGGATATCAAGAAGTTAACCAAAAAGCTTAAGGGGGAGTTAGCAAAAGAGTTTGCACCGGCCACACCACCGTCCACACCTCACAACTCGTCTGTAAGCAGTTTGTCTGAAAATGAACAAAATGCAATAGAAAAAGAAGAGTTCATGTTGAAGCTCATGCGGTCTCTCTCAGAAGAAGTTGAAAGTAGTGCAGGCGAAGAGCAGCCAGAGGTGGACGTGAAGTTGGAGCCAGCAGGGAAGAAAGTTCAGTTTGCAGATGCGTTAGCGACACACATCGTTTCTCTTGCAACTGAAATGGCGGCTTCCCATTTGGATAATAAAGTGATTCAAGAAGCCAGGGTGAAAAGCCCTTGCTTAAATGTGCAGAGTCAAAGAAGCCTGTCACCTGCTTTTTTAAATTGCTCAGATGAAAGCTTACAAGCATTATGTAGTTTTGCAGGGGATATGGCAGCAGAAGTCATTACGGAAGCTGAAAAAATAGCAAAAGTTAGGAGCTGTGTGTTTTTCAGGAGGAAGAGGAACAGTTGTGTTGATGGTGACCAAGATTATAGATCAGAAGAGAAGTTGGATGTAGAGGCTGTAGCACACCCGGGAGGAGTAGATCCGTTCGTTCTTCCTTTACCACCAAGTTCTTGTCTGTCAGGTCTAACGTACAAGTATCCCAGCTGTGAAAGTGTGACAGATGAGTATGCAGGTCACATTATCCGAATACTAAAACAGGAAGGTGGTAATAGTGACTTAATAATGGACCAGTACGCCAACAGACTTGCCTATCGGTCTGTTAAGTCAGGATTGCAAGAAGCAGCTAAAACAGCCAAAGTGAAGTGCAGCTCCAAAATATTCCCTGTGCAGAGCTCACAGATGAAAACCAACGATGAACTGTTACTGTTTTTAAATAAAGAACACCAGCAAGAAGCAGATAAAAAAAGACAGAGCAGAAATGGTGGAAGTTACCTTCATAAAAACCAGACTTGTGAGTGGACACAGGACACGTGCAGAAATGAGTGCTCAGAACTACATAGTTTTTCAACCTGTCTTGCTCACAGCATCACAAGAGATGTTACAAAACAGCTGATGGCATCAACAGGTGGCTTGCCAAAATCGTTAACAGATTCTTGCCTTTATGAAAAAAACACATGTGACGAAGATACTGAGACTCATGTCAGGCCAGAGTTTCCCAAGTCTCTTCAGCCTTCTTCACAGAATCACAGATTTTCTCAGAGTACAGGCAGCTTGAGTGGGTGTGGCTATGGAGAGACTGTCGTTCAAGCTATAGAGCAGTATGCTAACAAAGTCGTGGGTGACACTTTAGAGGTGGGTTTAGGATCTGCCATCTTCCACGTGTCTGAAGCCACAAAAGCAGTTGATAGGATCACTTACGCAGAAAAGCTGTCGCATCTGGTGGGTCAGGCTTGCCAATACTGTGACCGTAAAGAGCTCCATGACTGCACTGGAAATTCGTCTCCTCGCTTTCGCAGACCAGATTCACTTGCTGGTAGTAAGCCAGTTTCTCATTCACAGCTTAGCAGCTTCTATCAGAAATCTAGGATTTTTCATCTTGATGTCCCTCAAATTCACGTTGATCTTGATAAGAAGACAGTGCTTGCTGAGAAGATAGTTGCTGAAGCGATTGAAAAGGCAGAGAGAGAGCTGAGTAGTACCAGCCAGGCAGCCGACAGTGGGATCGGACAGGAAGGCGCCAGCTTTGCCGAGAGCCTCAGCACAGAGATACTGGCATCAGCAGTGGTCAGTGCTGGACAGGCCATCAGCAGGTAAGCTTCTGATTTCTTTTGGGTTTTGCAGTAAAGAGTTAACTTGATTATGTCTTAGAAAGATGTTCAGAAAGATGTGATTCTTTTTAATCCTAAATGAACAAAAAGAAATACTCCTTATTACATTTGCATATCATTGATATCCTATGTGTTACTTTTCATAGATACTGTCTCATTATCGCCCAGCAGGCCTTTGGGGGAAGGAAGGTATGAGCCATTTCCTCAATTGGAAGGTGAGGCTTAGAGTAGATAGTCACGTTGCCCAAGTTTACACAGCTGTAGAGTAGGTAAGGTTGAATCAAGGAAACAGCTGGAGAAGTTCATACAGCAAATACTGAGTATCACCATATTAATGTACCACTCTGAGATTATGTTTTTATTTCTGTTCACAAAGGTAAGTTTTCTTACAAAGAGCATAATTGAACATGCCAGGCATCTCTGTCCATGGGATGTCCCAGAATACTGAAGTGGGTTGCCATTTCCTTCTCCAGAGGGTCTTACCCACCTAGGGTTCTGTGTTGCAGGTGGATTCTTGACCAGTTGAGCCACCAGGGAAGCCCCGTGAAGAAAGCAAGCATTCTCTAACTAGCCCCCTCCTGCCACCACTCCTCTGGATAAGCCGCCATCTAAGGGACAGCTGTCTGTGATAGCCCTGCAGTGTTCTGTGTTTCAGAGGCCGTGTCTTGTGCTCAGTGGTCCTAACAGCTTAGTTCAGATGTTCACTTTTAGCCTTCTCTCTCCCTGGGAGAATATCAGGACTGACTTGTGTTATTAGTTTGTAGGATTATTTTTGTTAGTCTCATGGAAAGAGAAAATTTCTTGAGTTGAGGAATTTCATGGAGCCACAGGGTAACCCAAGATACTTTAGTATCTTTTGTCAGTGCCATGACAAGCACTGCCTGTTTTCTTGGCCATCTTAAGACAGGGAGATGCAGGGAGCTAGTGCTGGGGGTGGTGTGCAGTTTTGAAGAGGTAGCAGGAAGCAGCTCTGACAAAGTGACATTTGAGCAGCGAGCTAAAGTTGGAGAGACAGTAGCTAAGTGGGAATCAGGGAAATGGAGTTCCCAGCCAAGGTTAGTGGGACTGTGTGTTTGGGAAACAGCAGAGAGGCTTGTGTGGCTAAGGTGGTTGAGCCAGGGAGAGCAGGAGCCCAGTGGAGGTCATGAGAGGTCATCATACCAGATGCATGTTAAAAGGGTTTGGACTCTTATTTTGATTGATGAGAAGCCACTGGAAGGTTTTCATCAGAAGACTAACACTTGCCCTCTTCATGTTTGAAAATACAGGGCAAGATTGGGGTATAGAGTTAAGAGGCACAAACTACTATGTGTCAAATAAGCAACAAGGATAAATTGTATCGCATTGGGAAATAAATATAAGCCATTATTTTTTAATAACTTCAAATGGAATATAATCCTCAAACATACTGAATCACTGTGTTGTACACCTGAAACTAATAAAATAATGTAAATCAGTTCAGTTCAGTCGCTCAGTCGTGTCCAACTCATGAATCGCAGCATGCCAGGCCTCCCTGTCCATCACCAACTCCTGGAGTTCACTCAAACTCACGTCCATTGAATTGGTGATGCCATCCAGCCATCTCATCCTCTGTCGTCCCCTTCTCCTCCTGCCCCCAATCCCTCCCAGCATCAGAGTCTTTTCCAATGAGTCAACTCTTCACATGAGGTGGCCAAAGTACTGGAGTTTCAGCTTCAGTTCCTTCCAAAGAAAACCCAGGACTGATCTCCTTTAGGATGGACTGGTTGGATATCCTTGCAGTCCAAAGGACTCTCAAGAGTCTTCTCCAACACCACAGTTCAAAAGCATCAATTCTTCGGTGCTCAGCCTTCTTCACAGTCCAACTCTCACAGCCATACATGACTACTGGAAGAACCATAGCCTTGACTAGACGTACCTTTGTTGGCAAAATAATATCTCTGCTTTTGAATATGCTATCTAGGTTGGTCATAACTTTTCTTCCAAGGAGTCAGCGTCTTTTAATTTCATGGCTGCAGTCACCATCTGCAGTGATTTTGGAGCCGCCCGAAATAAAGTCTGACACTGTTTCCACTGTTTCCCCATCTATTTCCCATGAAGTGATGGGACCAGATGCCATGATCTTTGTTTTCTGAATGTTGAGCTTTAAGCCAGGTTTTTCACTCTCCTCTTTCACTTTCATCAAGAGCCTTTTTAGTTCTTCACTTTCTGCCATAAGGGTGGTGTCATCTGCATATCTGTAAATCAACTGTACTTCAACAAAAAGTTAAAACATCACTTTAAACTGTTAGTCAAGAATAAAATGTAGAAGGGGCATACGCAGTAATTGAACAGAAAATGGAATTTCTTGTGAAGATAGAATAAAAGTAAATGTTTTTTCATTGAGGAAAAAAATGAGAGGGATTAAGGTCCATGCTCAGAATCTTGAAGAGATTTGGCTAGTTTGACTGTAGCCTCGATTGACAGTCCAGAATTCCTTGAACTACTTTTTTTTTGTTCTTAAAGCCAAAAAGGGGTAATTTTTGGTACAAATAAAAATACTGTTTACAAAGCAGATGTGGCAGACTTAGGAACTTGTGCTCTGTCATAATGTCCCAGTTGAAAATATGAACTACTTTGAAGAGAATCTAAATAAGTGATGTGCTTGGGATGGATCCATAATAGATGAACAGAGTAGGTTAGGGATATCAGTGGGTATCTCAGTTAATTTTGAAATTAATAAGCTCTCCTGCCAAGTCTCTTTATTAGCAGACCCAAACAAAGGGTTAGGTCGACCACTGGTCTAACTCTGAAGGTCCCATTTCTTGTTTTTGTCATCGTTATCATCAAATGGATATTCCTATTAATAATACAATTCAAAACCTGATGCTTTTGGACTTATTTTCTTTCTTTTTTCTAGTCCAAAAGAAACAGAAGACTTTCAGTCAGCTGAGTCTCTTGGTAGCCAGCAGATGCATCTCAGTATTGGTGAGGACAGTACTGGAAGCTGGTCCAACTTAAGTTTTGAAGATGAACACCAGGATGAAAGCAGTAGTTTTCACCATCTAAGTGAAAGGTAACTGTGATTTTGAATGTAATTGCATAGTTTAGGTACTCAGACTCCTCAGAAATAAGTTCCAAATTTATACCGAATTTGATTTTAAAATTCTGAATTTGTAAAACTAACCATTATTATCAAAGTGTATTTTGTTCCAACATTATTTCTAATAGTTTGACATTTATTAAATATAGTAATTAGCTGGACTAATTTTCTTTGTGCCAATAATTGAAAAATATGTCATACATTTGATTTTATATGTTTCATGCTATACTTGGCCTTCTCATGAACTTTTGAGAAAAAAATTTTCTTTCTCACTTTAAGGGACAGGAAAAAGAATAATTATCTGTAAAAGGCATCAAAATGGTCCTGTAATTTTTTTGATATTATAGTAGTATTTTTCTAGGGGAAGGATTCCTTATTTGTCCATTCAGGATCACTGTAACTTGAGCAGTTATACTTGAATGACTGAAAATACGTAAACTCATTACAAAAATACAGTATGATATAACAGAAGGCACTTAGTGTATCATTCTCTCAGTTAACCTTGTTCCTAAAACCAGTTTTAGAATATTTTATTAATTATAATAGAATTATTTCTTTTATTCCTAATGCTGTACAGGCCTTCCTGAGTAACCTATAAAATGTTAAAAAATCTTTATTCACATTAAGTGATGCTTGGAAATAGTAAACACTGACCATAGCTGAGCCTAGGGAGAGAAAGGGGTTTTGGTCACTTGTAGAAAGGACCCTGTGAAGATTCTGCAGAACAGGCCCTTGGAATGGACTTACCAGGAGGAGGAAGGAAGAGGGGATGACCAAGCAGAAGGAAAGGAAATGGCTTTTCAGCTGTTAGAACACATCATCTCAAAGTACTTGGTTTGATGCTTGGATTAACCAATGAGTGTTAATATTTATATATTTTTATTGTCATAGTTTTTAAAACATGATACAAGCCACCAATATTTTACAAAATTTAAATCCAGAAAAGGCAGTCTTTAAAACTAGTAGTAGGAAGTGGGGTAATATCACAGGTTATCATTTGGCCCTCTCCATAGCTTTAGAATGTTTACACTTAAATTCTTCTCTCACTTTGAGAAACAGGCTTCTAGAATTTCAGTGGAGTTAACATTGTTGCTTATGAAATCCTGGTGTTAAAATGGGAGAACTTAGAGGCTAGTGGCCGTAAAAGGGCTGTAGCTGGTTGAATGACTCAATATGGAATGCTGTCCAGTATGATGAAAAGAAGGGAAGTGCCTACCAGGGTCAGCCGTTGGTTCTTCCTCTTTAGCATTATTTTATCAGTGGTGTAGAACACTCATTATTTGTGAGTGACTCAAAACAGAGATGAAAAGGTATCCTGTTAACAGAACCAGAGTTCAGAAAGACCAAATCAGGCTGAGGCTAAACCAGTTATGTTTAACATGAGTAAATATCTTTAGGTTCAGAAAATTAATTACTTGAATGGGAAAAACCTGACCTGATAGCATTTTGTCCAGGAAAAAAAAAAAAAACAAACCTGTGGCTTAATTGACCATAGAATTAATAAGAACTAACAATACTGTGTGAATTTAAGGTTCCGGCACAAAGAAAAACTTAGTGGGGCTCATCCAGGGTTGGTGGTGTGCTTGCCTCCTAGAGATTAAGATTCACTGGATCATTGGCAGTCCCAAGATTCTGCATGCTTGATAAGTGCCTCAGATGATTTTAAAGCAGGTGTTTCAGAGACCACACTTAAGATACATGACTTTAGTGTAGAAATGGGTAAAACTTTTAATTTTGTAATTTTTTGCTGTGCTTAGTTAACCATTCTATTAATAGAAGTAAATTATGGTGTTTGAGATCATTAATTTTCTCTCTTTGGCTCACAGCTGTCTAACCATTCTGTATTTCCATATTTTCTCGTTTTTGGTTTGTCTGTCACCAGACTATGTAGGCAAAACTGGCTGGTTTCATGGTTTTACACTAGGGCTATAGTTGTTTGAATGTAATGTTGAAAAGACACTGATCAGTTTTAACTTTTATGTAATGCATTATGGTTTGTGACAGTTGAATAGTGCTAATATGTACCTGTTAATTATTGAGATAGCCTGGAAACTCTTTAGAACTTTTAAATAATCAGCCCCTTTTCGGTAACCATATCAACATTTACTGATGCATAAAAGATGATTTTATGTTAATTCATTTTTAGAACCCAAATTTTATATTGTGTAAATATTTTTATAATTGTCTAGCCTACTATGGGAAAATACAGCTGCTTATCACTGCAAACTAATGCGCTTACTAATTATTTTAATGATAAGAATTTTTAAAAATTGCATGTTTAGATTTTAATCTGAAAAACTGAATTTAGTTTTGTTTCCGAACACAGTTGCTTTTTGTGTTGTGTCGCTTTGCCGCACTTGCAGAACTAGTTGCTTTCTTCTTTCGATTAGGCAGTGTGAGAAGGTATCGGTGGGGTGTTAGTGACTGGCTGATTTGTCAAGCTAACGCTTGATTAGACCTTGGCTATGCAATATTCTGAAGAAAATGTATATTATTTGCCACCTGCTGAATTATACATAATGTATGAAATAAAGGTAATTGACATAATAATGAGTATCTTAAAATCAGAAGATGTGTTTTCTCCCCGTAGTTAGATGAGGTCTTTGGGGACTATGTTTCAGTGTTTTCCTTCTCATCCTTTCCCCGTCCTCCTTCCCTGCCCTGGCCGTCACTGTGCACTCTCTAAACGCTCAGGGAAAAAGACTTGGGAGAATGTTAACCTGTGTAAACTTTATCCAAACTGGATAGCATTGGCTTTTTACAAATTATGTCCTAAGTTTTGCCATAGACATTAATTTCATTGTGAAACTTTTTTGTTCTTCCATTCATTTACTGTCCTAAAAGTCACTGTCTGAATCTATAAAATAAATATAAATTTAGGATAATTTACATGAACTGCTGAGGACAAGTAAGAAAATTCCCTAATCTCTGAAGCTGTCGAACACCTCATGTAGTAGCAACGATGGTCTTCACATAACTCCACGGATGCTGTGCCCGCTGAGGCAGCTTCAGAACATCCTCAGTTATCAGTGATGGACGCTGTTCCAAAGAAAACCAGGGTTGTTTTTACCATTCATTTTCTAGTTCAGCTCTGTTCTTTTCTTCCTCTGGCAGTAATGGTAACAGCAGTAGCTGGAGCAGTCTTGGTTTAGAAGGAGATTTGTATGAGGACAATTTATCCTTTCCAACATCAGACAGGTTGGTCCAGTCCAGAAATCTAAACACTGATGAGTCTTTCACCACTAATGCATGATATCATATTCTTAAAAGAATGTGGGTTAGAGTGCCAACATGTATCAACCTGCTTTTCTCCTATATTTGACATGATTCTGCTTGATAAATTTACATCTAATGAAAAAATTCAACTCTGCTAAGATACGACTGACACCTAATTGCAAAATATGTTACTTTTATGCATGTGTTGCACTGCTTGCTACTTTTCATTCTACCAATTACTGTCATTAAAAAGAGCTTGCTTCCTACAGGATTTCTGTTGCTTTGTTTTTTTGTTGTTGTTGTTTCTGTATATAGTTTCATTTTATTTATAAGAAAAGTATAGGAAAAAATGTGCTTTTTTAACTGTTAAAAATATATAAATGGCATCAACCGAAGCACTAATAAGTTATTATTCATGGCATTCTGTGATATTCAAATGCTGTGTTATCTAAAACCAAATTAGCATATTTGGGCTTTAAATTATTTTAAATTTTATTATGTAATTACTTGACACTCTGTATATCATGGTCAGGTGGAAATTCTGTTACTGATAACTTCCTTTTAGGCATCATTGGCACTTGAGATTTTAACATGAAATGGTGTGAGAAGCAAAGCTTCCTTTTTTTTTGTCATTTCTCCCCCTTTTAAATGTCATATGTCATATTGTAACATTCATTTTTTGGTCACATTTTAAGAATGGCTTTAATACCATTATTAATTAAAGCTTTTTTTTTTTTAACTGCTTTTGCTTTATTTGGTAAGTGATGGGCCAGATGATGAAGAAGAGGAGCATCAGACTGATGAAGAAGGTAACTGGCTGTTTTTTTGTTTTTTGAAGTGTTTGCCTGGTTTTTGTATAAGGTATAAAGTTCTTTAGGAAAGTCTTTAATGTTTGTGTGTTTTCATCAAATAGGCACTGTATTATTGCTGAGTTATCAGGGTTTTTACATTACAAAACAAATTCTTTTTTGTTTAAATTCATTAATTTATTTGCCATTTTACTAGACTTGGAATATTCAAACAATACAAACATACCAAAAAAAGACATTTATAAGAATCTATATGGAGCACTGTCAGATGGGAAATTCTAACTGAAGACTGTTAATAATAACAGAAAAAAATCATTTTATAATTCCATAATGGTTTTTTTTCCCCTTCTCTTTTGGTTATTAATGTCTTTTGAGATTCCTTCAACACATTATGACTCATTTAAACTATTCAGTATAACTTGAAATTATTTATTAGGACAAACGTTGATTTATTTTTAAATTGTTTTCCATTAAAATTACAGAAGTTTGCATTTGGAGTAGACCCAGGAGAAGTTCTTGTCTACATTTCTTATTACACAGATAATAAAGGAATTGAAAGATGAAGAAATATTCCAAATCAGAGTATTCTTGAACTAATCTATCCAGTGTCAGATCTTTTGCTGAGCAGCTTGTGTTATTTGATTGTTAAACTAAAAGGAAGGGTACTCATCAGTATAAAGACCGAACTACTTTAAAAGAAGTATTTAGTTATTTGAGGGAGAAATTTATTATAGTCTCTTCATATAATTATTTTGTTTAAAATAGAAAATTCTTACATTATGAGATGTAATTATTATCACATCAGTTTGTTTTCCTTTCAAACTAGTTATTTCTAGAATTAGTGCTTGATGTCAGTCTTATAAAAATCAATAAATAAAAGATATTTTTAAACCAGTTCTCCATTTCATTAATTCCAGTCTTACACTCACACATATATTTGAAGAAAATACTCATTCCTTCCTTTAATGATCATGGTTCCAAATGTGTAAATACTAGAGTTCTGGAATGTGATTTGTAATTCTTAATTAAATATATTAGAATGTCTTAAGTGAATCTCAAAAACTTTTCATGTTGAAATTGAGTTTTCATTATATTTAGATGGGTGTTGAGTTTTTTTCCAAAAATCTTAATTTTCCTTTATTTCTGAAAATACCAATAATGTCTTCTATAGAGTGGCATGTAAGAATATTCATGTTTAGACATTAGTTTTTGAACCAGTGATTCTTTAATCATCTCTTTAGAAATAGGCAAACAGAAAATTGTAGGAACAAATTTCTTAAAATGTACTTTCCACCTGGGTTTCCAGTTAGTTTTATTACCAATTGTATTTTTTTAATTTAGAAAGGTCATGTATCAATTTTGAGTCCAAATCCTCAGACCTAAGATTATTATTATTTTAGTTCTAAAACCACTCCTTAGTAGCCATTTTTCATACAGGGTTTCTGGAAGTAAGTTTTCTTTTTCTGATGAGTTATACTTCTGATATAAAGTAGGGGTGAAAAGGAAAAGTAACAGTGAAAGTCACTCAGTCGTGTCCAACTGTTTGAGACCACATGGATTATACAGTCCATGGAATTCTCCAGGCTCGAATACTGAAGTGGGTAGCCTTTCTTCTCCAGGGGGATTGGGCAGTATTTTTAGTTTTTGTTAGAGTATTTGTTTGTTTATACTTAGTTGCTCAGTCATGCCCAACTCTTTGCGACCCCATGAACTGTTGCACACTAGGCTCCTCTGTCCATGGGATTCTCCAGGCAACAATAGTGGAGTGGATTCCATGCCCTCCTCTGGGGATCTTCTCAACCCAGGGATCGAACCCGAGTTTCCCACATTGCAGGCAGATCCTTTACCATCTGAGCCAGCCAGGGAAGAATATTTGCTTTATTTTTTGCTGAGTGAAAACAATTCAGAATTATGGAAATCCTAAGGCAACAAGCTTTATTTATTTATTTATTTTTGTTTGTAGTTGCAGGATGTCAATTCTTTCTCTTTGCACTAGAGTTGAATGACCTCTCTTAGAGATCACTCTTAGGCAACCAGACACCCTGAACTGAAAAATACAAGTGGTAGAGAACCTTTCAACTCCATGACCTCTGCAGAATTTATAGAATGGTCCAAAGACTATGATACTATTGTGTGCCAGACCCGTTTTTGATTGAGAATCAGAGTGCGGAAAGGAAGGAAATGATAATACATTTATTTTAAGAGAATAGCATGAACCAATTTTTTTAAATGAAAAATCTTACAGGTCAGTAGGAACCCTAAAAATTAGTAGTGGTCTAAACTGCCCTGCCAACTGTAAAAAAAAAAAAAAAAATAGGGACATTCACCAGCAAATGTCCATTACTGGTGCATATTGGTGCGGTGTATGCCTGCATGCCCCCCTGCCTGCCTCTTGTCGGGGAGTCCCCGGGCCTCAGCACTGCTGGTTGCTCAGCCACCACTAAGCAGCAGTATTCAACACAGGATATTGGTTTAGTTTTATAGTCAACAGAGATTCATCTTTTTTTATGTTGAAAACATAATTTTTATTAAAAAAAAAAAAAACTTGAGAACAGTGTCTTCTACCACTGTCCCCGGTTTGGTTTTGTGGATGTAAGTGGTTGTATATGACTCCCCCGCCACCCCCACCCCCATATTTTGCCTGAAAAGTGAAGTGATTAAGAGCATGGAACTAGATTGCCAATGTTAATATCCTGACTCAGCTGTGTCCCAGCTGAGACTCTTGGTCTGTCTCTATCCCTGATCCCTCACCTGTAAAATGGGATGGTCGAGGTTCCCTCTTCCTAGGGTGCTTGTGAGGGGTGAGGGAGTTCGTGTGTCTAAAGAGCTTAGATCAGCACTTAGGCTGTAATATGTGTGATCCAAGTATTCACTCCTGCTGCTGTTTCTCTTAGTTCAGAAAGCTTTCTAAAAGTCCATTTAATATATTTATTTGTGTTTTGATTGTAATTGTAGCATTTTAGTTTTATTTGCTATACCTGTGGATTATATTTTGACATAAATTATGGCATTTGTGAATTGCCATTTGAATTCAGTGCCTCAGAATAGAGTTTTGCATTGTGTTGTCACAGATGATCAAACTATTTTTTTATTTTAGCATTATTTTGCCCTTTCAAAGTAATGCTTTAGTTAGTGTTATGGTGCAGTTAAGAAAAGATTATTTTCTGGAAAATTCCTTGGAATCTTAAGAAATGGAAAATGCTTATATATCCTTAGAAACCAGAGTACTGAGAATTGAATTGATGGATTTCTTTGCATATTGCTTAAAAATTTAAATTTTAGGTTTGGAGCAAGATGGAAAGACTCTGCTAATTACAAATATTGACATGGAGCCATGCACAGTAGACCCGCAGCTAAGGATTATTCTTCAGTGGCTTGTTGCTTCTGAGGCAGAAGTTGCAGAACTTTATTTTCATGACTCTGCAAAGAAGGAGTTTATGCAGGTAAGTACCTGCCTTGTAGGGTGGGTGTGAGGGCACAGTGTGTGCTGCTCTGTGTCACAGTTGATCTGATAAGATGCCCACTGGTAGCAAATGGGCAGATGCCCGGGCATTAGAGTCCAGTGCTTGGGCTCAGATATCAGCTCTGCCGCACTCCTGCAGTGTAACCTTGGGCAGGTTCACTAGATGCAGTCTTTTTATCTGGGCTGTGGAAATGAGCATAGAATTTACCTGGCAGAGATTTGTGAGGATTAAATATAACACTGTTAAAACGTGCTTAATCCAGTGCCTTGGCACATCCTAAATTCTCAAAGCTGGGTGTCTTTAATAAGCAAAAAGATTGAGTTATTATTTGTACTTGTGAAGTGAAGTCACTCAGTCGTGTCTGACTCTTTGCGACCCCGTAGACTGTAGCCTACCAGGCTCCTCTGTCCATGGGATTTTCCAGGCAGTAGTACTGGAGTGGATTGCCATCTCCTTCTCCAGGGGATCTTCCCAACCCAGGGCTCGAACCTGGGTCTCCCGCATTGTAGACAGATGCTTTACCGTCTGAGCCGCCAGGGAAGTCCATTCTTTGTACTTAACTGATGCATAATTATGCCTAGTAATGAGTATGTCTCTTCTGTTAATCCAGTGTCATTAGTATGAGAAGCTAGCATAAGCAAAAGCCAGTAAAAGTTTATAAACATTTAATAAGGGACAGAGTAGTTCACTTTGAGCATTTAGTAGGGTTCTAATACTAAAACATTCAGTCTAGGTGCATTAATAAAATATTTTTATTGATAATTTACTGTGTCCCAGTTATGTTATTAGCCGAAATTTTTAGTTTGCAGCCTTAAGATTTTTGTCCAGGACTTTTCTTTATCAGAACTTTCATTTAATCTTAATGTAGAATAGTTCAAAGAATAACCAGTATAAAATGTTTAATAATGACAAAAAAGGAATTGTCAAGTTACTCGATTTCCGGTTCAGAATTTACAAAAATATTATTGAAAGAAGTATGTATTTTGTTGTTTTTATTTAGACTTCCTGAATTTTTCCAGCATAGATTTCTGTTTAGAGGCAGAGGGAGAAAATAAGACAGAAAGGGGATGTTCAGGAAATGAATTGTCAAGGGGAAAGAATGGGTAGGGAAAGTATTAGAACTGACGATGGAAGCAAGTGTTTTCAAGTCGTTTAGTCTTGGATAAATTGAGGGCTAAGGAAGGCCTTAGGCAGAGCTGAGTGTAATGGTGCTGAGGTAAGGGAACCGCATCCCCACATAACCTAAGAAAACATTCTTGCAGTTCCTCAAAAAGTCAAACACAGCATTATTATATAACCCAGCAATTCTCCACCTAGGTCTGTACCCAAGAGGAATGAAAACATATGTCCAAGGCAGTGTTATTCATAATAGGCCAAAAGTGGAAACATCCTAAATGTCCATTAACTGATGAATAAAACGTGGTCCGTCCATGCAGTGGAATATTGGCTGTCAGTAAAAAGGAATGAAGTAGAGACATGCTACACCCTGGAGGTGGAGGACCCTTGAAGTCATTATGCTAAGTGAAAGGAGCCAGGTCACAGAAGGCCGTATATTTTGTGATTCCATTAAAATGAAATGGCCAAAATAGGCAAATGTGTAAACTGAAAGTAGATTAGTGATTGCCTCGAGTTGACAGGGTTGGGAGGAATGGGCAGTGATTATTAACAGGTAGGACTTTTTTTTGGTAATAAAGGTATCCTAATGTTGTTTGTGGTGATGTTGCATTCAACTCTGAATACACTAAAAACCATTGGCTGGTCTATTTTAAATGGGTGAATTGTGTGGTATGTGAATTATATCACAGTAAAACTATTTTTGAAAAGGTTAAGCATATTTATATTACAAACAGTTTTTATACAACTAAATAGGAAAAAATCTGAGTTGAAGACATGTTCAGATTGGTTATGATAGTTTATTTAAACCTGTGTTTTTATACTTAAAAAAGGTATAATTGATACATAATACCATATTAGTTTCAGGTGAACAACATAATGATATTTGTACATACTACAAAATGATTGCCACAGTATTTAATATTTATTTACTTTTTTCTGAAATATGAACATTTCTTATATGTTTTTGTTGAGCCTGGAGTGTGTATTCCAGGGGAGAAAGCCACACTGTACGTTGTGGAAGGAAAATCCACATCCTTTTATTAAGCTTGACATTGTCTTTATTATTTTATGTTCCCGGTTGAGGGTGTGGCAGATGTATTTAGTTCAGTTCAGAGTTTCCTGTAGAGACGGGACCTCTCCACGCCCACACAAACACTATGCTGGGTGAGGTTTGTGGGGTTCTGGCTCCCGCAATCCCATAGTGTCAGGAAGGAAAAATGTTTAATTTGTGTGAAGAGTGGTGGTTTAGGGGAGAATACCTTGTTATAACTGGGAAACAGTATTTTGCTGCAAACAGCAGTTTCAACCAGTGTTATAAATAAAAATGAAAACTTTATTGTTAAAAAATTGCTTTCGGTTAATGTTTGGCTTCTCTTCCTTTTTCACTAGCTTTCAAAACGGCTACAGGAAAAAGGCTGGAAAGTGGGAGACCTCCTGCAGGCTGTGCTTAAATACTATGAGGTGATGGAGAAGACGTCCAGTGAGGAGAGATACAAGTCCCTGTTTGACTGGCTCTTGGAAAATGCATAGAACAAACTCCAAACCAGTGTATTTTATTATTTGTTTTGGGAGAGGAAGAAACAGATAAAGACGCATAGGGTAAAATTTGAGTAGTGAATATTAACATTTAAAGTGAATTGGGGGGAAAGTAAATAGCTATTAAGTGTGTTGTGTCATCATATGGTGTATATAGTTCATACTTTCGTCATCTGTCAAATATTATCTTCACTTATTCTTCTGTACACATGTGCAGTGTGTTAAGTAAGACCCTAAGAACATGTATTTGAAGAAAGGTCTGCCTGTGAGGCTTTCAGGAACATTGACTGATGGCGTTCTTTTCGCATCCAAATAGTGCTGCTAGAAATTGCACTGAGGTGGCTGAAGGTGGGTTCCAGGGATAAAGAGTTATAATTTTGCTCCTTTTCAAGCAAACGGTTTCCTGTTAATAAGAAATCTGACATCAAAAAAACAGCATTGAGGCTAATTTATTTTTCTGACATCTTTTTCTATTTTTAAAGGGTCAGTTTTATTTTCATGGTTCAGCTATTGGTATTTTTTTGAATCCCCCAAGTTACTTAATTTCTTATAAACAGTAGTTTAGGTTTCTATAAATACTATAAATGATAGTTTCCCCAGCCTTTCATTAAATGATCTTATTTGCTAATGTTTCCAATTGTTCTGGCATGAGAGTGAGTGAGAGTGTGTGTGTGTGTGTGTGTGTGTGTGTATGTGTGTGTATGTAAAGGAGAACTTTAACCTTGCTAGTGGTGGGTACCCTCTTTTATTTTACTCTTTTCTGGTTACAAACCCACTGTTAACATTAAAAAGGTGCTTTAAAATAAAATGTCTATAAAGATTGTGCAGTAAGAATTTTTCTTTTTTGACTATTTTGAGTCCCTAACTTATTCTTTAAATGAAAATAAAGGTGCAAAACATATTGAAGTTTTAAAACTTAATGTTCATTTGGAAATGTATTTAGAGAAGCCCAATAATTGTTTTCTCTGTTGGGATTCTGAAAAAATCCTTTAGCAAGGATTTTTAAATTAAAACTCCACTTTAGCTTTTTCTAGAAAAATCGGGACCTTCCCGCCAACCCCTTCCCCAGTAAAATGTATCTGTACTGGTTTGTAAAGTCCTCTGATGCAGTCTTTCTGGGCTCTGCATTTTGTTCCACTTGTCTTTAGTGACTGCGAGTTGACTTGAATAGAGGACCAGGATTGTGTTTTGTATGAGGGTATGTGCGTGTGAAGTTTTGATTCTTCCATTAGCAGATTTTTAATTGAGAGGAAATCATTTTTTGTTGGAGGCTTTTGGTTTTGCTCTCACTTTTTTTCCTGAGAACTGACTCTTCTGGAAACTGCACAAAGTATCGAGGACAGTAGTACCTGCCAGGGGACAAGGAACAGGGCACTTGCATTGATTTGAATTACAGTTATGGCAGGGAAATCATTGCTTCTTAAGAAAAATGCCAAAATCTATTTAAATGTTTTGAGGTTACACTTACAGAAGCTTCTGCTTTTCCCAGTTTAAGATGAAGAAATTGAACAGGCCTTAAAAATAAATTTTGCGAAAGTTTCTTTGGGTGTTTTTTAAGGTTGGAGAAATGTAGGAAATGTATGTAAGCAGAATTGATTCTGTCTTTAGCTTCTTAGAATTTGATCTGCAGCAGCACTGGACTAGGTTCTTAATTGTTAGGAAGCAGGTTGTTTTAACATAGATTGATTATTAAGCTTAGGTTGAATTTTTTACAAGTGTATAGCTATCAAATTGTGTTTGGTATTTTCAGTGTATGTACGGGTGTTATTAACAGCAAAACTGAGTTCTGAATTTCTTTTAAGCTAAAGTGACAATATGTTAGTTCTGTAAAACTCTGTACTTGAAAATGTTGATTTCCTATATGGTAAGGTTTTCCTCCTGTCTTTGTTTTTGTGTGTTTTCTGGAGCTGTGCTGGATTCCGAGTTCCCTATTCAGCCACGGTGGCCCAACAGACCAGTCCTTGGACACTAGCATGGATAGTACTGATCACAGTGGAGCTCCACACGTAGCGGTTCAGTGCAGGGATGTAGAGAAAATGTTAAACGCTGGCAAATGTGAGAAGAAGTGGGAGTTAAGCTTCCTTATATAGAGAGAACATTGGAGTTTAGAACAGTATCTTTTAATCAAGAACAGTCTAAACTTACTTTGTTCAAAGGCACTTTGTGATTTTTCCAAAGATGTAGAATCTATTTGGTTGCTTAGCCTTCAGAACAGATCTGTTTGTTGAGGAAGACTCTGTCTTATTTTGTTAAAAATCTATTTGATGTAATTTTATTATGATACTGTACTATTGCTATTCTGCATACTTTGGCCCTTATGAAATACCATGTCTTATTCAGAACTGTTAAAGTTGTGATGTGCTTTGGGTTGAATTTTCTGTTTTATCTTCAGAACCATTGGAGAACTGTGAAAAAAAGTGAAGGAGGCCTTGGATGGGGTTTTTAGAACATTGTTTCAGACGGAACTTCTTTTTCCAACCCAAGTTTAAAATTCCATTTATATTTGGGGTATTAACTCATTTTGATTTTGATTTATTTCCTGATTTTCACAAAAGGAATGATTCATTTATAAATCACAGAAGAAAATTACAGTATCTCTGGGATGGTTTAACACAGTTTAATGGTTTAATGGAGTTTTAAAATCTTTGAGAACATTTACTCAGTGAATGTATGTGATAACATCTTCATAGTTTGACAGCCATTCCATTTACCCTTTTAGATATTTGATATGAATTAATTCAACTCATAATACTTTCATTTTGCTTAATTAAAGGTTTTATTTTGCTGGTAGGAGAAATTAGTTACTTACTAAATGCACCAGTTATAAAGTAAAAGATGGTTTACCCATGTGGTTTTGATATCATGCACATTCCCCAGATGCAGTGTTTAACCTTATTAACTCATCACTAGGGTCTAGACTCAGAGTAGTAAATACTACTCTCTCACAATTAAAATGATCAATTTCCCATCAGTCTGTTGCTTTAAATTTTGTTTTTTCAAGAGAAACTTTCACAAAATTAAGAAAAATAATAATGCATCCATATTCAGGGTGTAGGGAAAATCCTTTCCATTTCGAACTCTGTCCACCCGTCACCAGCACAAGAGAAGTAGAGCTTCCGTGGGAATTACGAAGCTGTGCTCAAGTGAAATGTTTTTTTTCTCACTCTTGTTTGAGGCCCTGCATACGTTGACTCACTCACCATATTCCTGCTCTGGAAATGCAGACGCAGTGTTGGTCACACTTGTCACTTTATTTATTTATTTTTTTCCTACCATCCGTGTACATTCCTTTCACAGGGGTAGAATCATAGGTTTAGAAGTTCATTGTTTTGTTTTTTATTGTAATGTTTGAACACTATTTAATGCAGGTTTTAATATTGCTGGATTTGCTACCTTTTGTTACTTGTGCAGTGTTAATAGTAATGATTCACATTCTTGTTTAATATACCAGCTATAGAGCAAAAGCAGCTTTGAATAATTATAGCTGTTTATTTGACTGTGCTGAATTACTCCGTTCAGATCTTGTATAACAGTAACTTTTTTCTTTTGCTTTTTCAGTAATTTAATATGTTCATTTACCAAAATATGAACTTCAAGATGCACTAAAATTTTGTTTTTGCAGTGGCTCAAAAATAAACATTTCAGAAATTACTTTTGTAATAATTTGCAATCAGTTATCTTTCTCTCCCAATTAAGAATTTCCCAATAAACTTAAGAGATGCCTGACTTTGGTTTTCAATCTGTAGTATCTTGTTAACACACTCAATATTGAACTAAAACAAATGCATAGAAGGCACATAAAACAACCTCTATGTTTCTCACATTATTTTAAAGAAGAATGGAAGCTAGAATATTTCAATTGGACACTGAATCCTAAGTTCTTATTTGAGTGCCTCTGAATGCTGACAGGATGACTTGACAGGCTGTTTGCCTTTTGGATTTTAGTGTAAAGTGGAATATTGTGATTGCCTTTGAATATAAGTGTGTAAGGGAATTCTCCAGCCTGGACTGAGCACTTCTTCCATAGGCTATAGAGATCAGACCTTTGCCATGCTGTATAGCATCAGGCACTTCAAAGCTAGGTGCTTGATTATTTATTACTAATGGAATTTGACTTTTAAGTGTCTTCAGCCTTGGAATTAGTGATTTTCTAGCTTTTCATGAGTGTTTCAAAATGTTAGGAAATAACGATCACATATAATGGCTTGGGTATGAGTACATCTCAGGAACCAAGAAAACTAAATGCTCTGAAACCATAAGATTCTTTTGACTGTAATTCCAAAGAGGAAAAACATTTCAAAAGGAATGGGACCTTGTGACAAATGACATTAGAATAACTTTGCAGCATCATTTATTTACAGCAGAAACAGTAAAGAGTTTAGGAAGTTGCATTTTGGGAGTGCAGTGGTGGTTGCATTTTTTCCTCCTATCCTTTGAGATCTGTGTTTCAGCTGGGATAAGGAGGGAGGATGAGAGACAAGTCTTGAAGAATTACCACACATTTAAAGTATGAAAGATGGAAGAGCCACATATCCCAGGGTGAATATACTCTTGGTGCTATTATGCAAAGGGTAGGAGTGAAAACCTCAGAGCCTTTAGCAGCAGCATTTACAGCAGAAACGAGTTCAGGAAGGCTGCCCCTTGGGAGTGGAGTGGTGGTTGTTTTTTTCTCTGTCCTTTGTAGGTTTGTAATCACCTCACCCTCATTTTACTTTTGTGCTCTGGAGCAAGAAGGGTAATATTTTAGATTGGAAAGAGATGAAAAGAGACATTTCAAGAGGATTGAAGCTTCAAATTTGACATTTTAGGTCTTTCCCTCCCTGCCTTTCCCCATCCCCCACCCCATGTCATCTTTTAAACAAACACTTCGATTTTTTAGTTTAGAGCAAGGGATTAAAACCGGACTCCTGTGTGCTGGATTCAGCCCACTGTTAAACTTCTGCTTTGGTCCACTGTGAGATCTGATTTTTAAAATAATTGCCAACACTTAAAAATAAGGAGATTTCACATTTAAATAGGTTTTGTGTTTCAGCATCTCTTGAAGCGTTGGATGCCGTGGAGTACTGACTGGGGGCTTCCCAGGTGGTGCTAGTGGTAAAGAAACCCACCTGCCAGTGCACAAGACATGAGAAACACTGGTTTGATCCCTGGGTCAGGAAGGTCCCCTGGAGGAGGGCTTGGCAACCCACTCCAGTATTCCTGCCTGGAGAATCGCATGGACAGAGGAATCTGGTGGACTACAGTCCATTGGCTCGCAGAGAGGTGAAACAGTCGACTGAAGCAACTTTGCGTGCACACACGTACTGATTGGACTCCTTTGTGGCAGCAGTTTGACAGGAGCTGCATAATGGTTGCTCCTGTAGTCCAGCCTTGTGTTTCACTTGGCCTGTGGCCTGACATACTTCACTTTGCTCGCTTGTGTAGCATGCTGGGGCCCTATAGGTGTTTGAGATGCAAACTGACTTAAAGCAGATGAGTTACTTGATGTGTTTAGAAAATCTGAATGATTCTCTAGCAGCTCTATGCTTCTCTAGGATTGTGCAGAGATGGGAAGGAGAGTCTAGAAATTATAGACTTGGTGAGTTTATTGCTTTTGAACAGGGAACAGACCCTAATAAGAGCAATATAGAAACGAAAGAAGGGAAAGCCAGCCTGGGTTTACCAAGAGCAGCTTCAATTTACATTTCCTTTTTCAACAGAACTACCAAGCGGGCATGAAGGAATACCAGAGATATAGTATCTATTTTAATGAGGCATTTTATATGGATAAAGGAATGACAAATTGTAGCTTCCTGACTTTGAGAAGGCACAACAGTTCGATTAGCAGTCTGCTCAACAGTGTGCTGAAAGAGAATAGCTTCAAAGTGCTGGTTAACCATCAAATCTAGAAATTCATATTTTTCTAAGCTATTTTTCAAGTGATCATAAAAATTAAGGTAATTTCTGATGGATTGAAAGAGTTTATGTTTACCTCTGCTGAGAAGAAAAACTACTGAAGTGGATACTATTTTTCTAAGAAGGAAATTGAACTCAAGGCACAGGGTTATTAGCAGCATTAAAAAAAAAATAAGATAGAAAATGAAAGGAGCCACCCAAATGCAACGCTTGTTCACATAATAATCCTATTTACCATTATGGCAAGCATTCCATGTTATTGAATCCAGACATCAATCTTGTTATGATTCCTATTTTTCCTGTGAGAAAACTCAGGCTCAGGTTGAAATTTTTTACAGCAGGCATAGTGGTGAAGCCCTGATCTCCCAGGCTCCAGAGCCTAAGTTCTGCTCTTCACACTACCTTGTTTCACCATAACTAAAACCCAAAATGCAAAAACATGATGAAACCACCTGTAAGAATACATGTTGCTAAATTGTCTCTGACTCCTTTGCGACCCTGTACACTGTAGCTCACCAGGCTCCCCTGTCTATGGGGTGCATTTACATCTAGTTCTGGAATAAACATCTATTTCTGCTTTATTGACTATGCCAAAGCCTTTGACTGTGTGGATCACAATAAACTGTGGAAAATTCTGAAAGAGATGGGAATACCAGACCACCTGACATGCCTCTTAAGAAACCTATATGCAGGTCAGGAATCAACAGAACTGGACATGGAACAAGACTGGTTCCAAATAGGAAAAGGAGTACATCAAGGCTGTATATTGTCACCCTGCTTATTTAACTTCTGTGCAGAGTACATCATGAGAAATGCTGGGCTGGAAGAAGCACAAACTGGAATCAAGTTTCCCAGGAGAAATATCAATAACCTCAGATATGCAGATGACACCACCCTTATGGCAGAAAGTGAAGAGGAACTAAAGAGCGTCTTGATGAAAGTGAAAGAGGAGAGTGAAAAAGTTGGCTTAAAGCTCAACATTCAGAAAACGAAGATCATGGCATCTGGTCCCATCGCTTCATGGGAAATAGATGGGGACACAGTGGAAACAGTGTCAGACTTTTATTTTGGGGGGCTCCAAAATCACTGCAGATGGTGATTGCAGCCATGAAATTAAAAGATGCTTACTTCTTGGAAGGAAAGTTATGACCAACCTAGACAGCATATTAAAAAGCAGAGATACTACTTTGCCAACAAAGATCCATCTAGTCAAGGCTATGGTTTTTCTTGTGGTCATGTATGGCTGTGAGAGTTGGACTGTGAAGAAGGCTGAGCGCCGAAAAATTGATGCTTTTGAACTGTGGTGTTTGGGAAGACTCAAGAGTCCCCTTGGACTGCAAGGAGATCCAACCAGTCCATCCTAAAGGAGACCAGTCCTGGGTGTTCATTGGAAGGACTGGTGCTGAAGCTGAAACTCCAGTACTTTGGCCACCTCATGCGAAGAGTTAACTCACTGAAAAAGACCCTGATGCTGGGAGGGATTGGGGCCAGGAGGAGAAGGGGACAACAGAGGATGAGATGGCTGGATGGCATCACTGACTCGATGGACATGAGTTTGGGTGAACTCCAGGAGTTGGTGATGGATAGGGACGCCTGGCATGCTGCGATTCATGGGGTCGCAAAGAGTCAGACACAACTGAGCAACTGAACTGAACTCATATTATCTATTGATATCTATTGATACTTGTCTATTTATATCTATCCATATCTATTGATACCTATTTATCTTCTATTGAGAAAGATTTATTTTAAAGCATTAATTCACATGATTGTGAAGGCTGGCGAGTCCAAAATCTGAGCAGGCAGCAGGCTGGAGACCCAGGGAAGAGCTGATGTTATAGCTCTAGTCCAGAGCCAGCCTGCTGGAAGAATTCCTTCTTTTAGGGGAAGGGGGCTTCAGTCTGTTTTCTCATAAGATCAACTGGCTGGATGAAGCCCACCCACACAATGTAGTGTCATCTGCTTTACTCAGAATCTACTGATTTGAATGTTCATCTCATTAAAAAGAATTCCTTTTCAGGTAAATATATCTGCACTCCAGATGTGTGTGACCAAGTATCTGGCCCTGTGGCCTAGCCAAACTGAAGCATTTTTCCTTAACCATCACACCAAACTTTGGGGCATGACCAGAGTGAAGACCTCAGATAACTACACCCACAGTATCAAAGTGAAGTTGGGGTTGGGGGAACAGCTTTCCCACTCTGAGGCTTGGAAGAAAACTTCTCTCGAACTTTGGCAGTGACTCAAGTTAAAAATCTTTCGTGAGACTTGATAGGCTAACTCTCATGTGAGCAGTTCCTCAAAAAGTAAAAGTTATATAATTCAACCATTCTATTCCTAAGGAGATTCTCAAGGGAAATGAAAATACAGATGTCTACAAAAATTTGTGCATGAATATTTATAGAACTATTCATAACAGTCCCAGAGTAGAAACAACTGTCAATCAGTTGATGAATAGATAAATAAAATGTTTATCCATAAAACATTCAGTCATTAAAAGGAATGAAGTAGTGATACACATCACAACATGGATGAACCTTAAAAATGCTATGCTAAGAAGGCAGACAAGTGGCCACATGTTGGGTGATGCAATTTATATATAATGTCCAGAATAAGCAAATCCATAGTGACAGTTAATTGTTTCCAGGGTCTGGAGAAAGAAGGGAACGTTAATGACGGTTAATGGGTACAGGGTTTCCTTTGGGTGATGAAAATGTTCTGGAATTATGTAGATTGAGAAGGCGATGGCAACCCACTCCAGTACTCTTGCCTGGAAAATCCCACAAACGGAGGAGCCTGGTAGGCTGCAGTCCATGGGGTTGCAAAGAGTCAGACATGACTGAGCTACTTCACTTTCACTTTTCACTTCCATGCATTGGAGAAGGAAATGGTGACCCACTCCAGTGTTCTTGCCTGGAGAATCCCAAGGATGGAGGAGCCTGGTGGGCTGCTGTCTATGGGGTCACACAGAGTTGGACATGACTGAAGTGACTTAGCAGCAGCAGCAGCAGCAGCAGTGATTGAAGAAATCAACCATCAATATTCATTGGAAGGACTGATGTTGAAGCTGAAGGTCCAATACTTTGGACCCCTGATGTGAAGAGCCGACTCATTTGAAAAGACCATGATGCTGGGAAAGATTGAAGGTAGGAGGAGAAGGGGACAACAGGATGAGATGGTTGGATGGCACCACCAGCTCAATGGACATGAGTTTTCGAAAACTCGGGGAGATAGTGAAGGACAGAGAAGCCTGGTGTGCTGCAGTCCATGGGGTTGCAAAGAGTTGGACTTTTGCGACTTAGCGACTGAAAGTCCGACAGGTCTTAGCAACTGAAAAACCATAACAAGTGGTTATGCCACTCTGAATAAAGATGACTGAATTTTATATTTAAAAGGATGAATTTTGTGTGATAAAAGTTATATATCAGTAAATTGAATTAAAAACAGCAGAAAGCAAGGAAATAGTTTTAAAAAACAAGTAAAAACTTCTAAAATTAAAAAAATAATGGAGCCCCCAAACAAGAGTTTAATAGCAGATTAGTTATGGCTTAGAACATTGAGTTGAAAAAAAATATCCAGAATGCAATGTAGAAAGACAAAGATGTGATATATTAAAGTTTAGGTGACCTTGAGGGAAAGGAGAACTAATAAAAGGAGAATAGGGCATGAACAGGATCAATAGCTGAAACGATGATTGTTGGGAATTTCCTAGAAATGATGGATGAACCACTCACAGTTTCAAAAACCTAACAATTCTTAAGTAAAAACAATATACATATTAGATTTCCCAGGAAAAGCTGTACACATACTTGTCTACTTTTTCAGATTATTCAATAAGCAAGCTAAAATTTCTAGGATTGCCAGTAAAAGAATATAAATTTTATATATATTTAAAACTAGTGGAGAAAAAAGATTAGAAGCCAAGAAAAAATAGAAAAACAACTGGGGCAAAAAGTGAAAAGCACAAAGTAAGATGGCAGATCTAAATTTCGCTTCCCTCATCCTCACAGATGTTCCTGAGAGCACCCCTTCCCAATAAACTTCCTTCCAGGAACATCCTGGTCTGTTTGCCGGGCAACCTCATCTGTGAAATGAAGACAACTGCTTTGGAAAAGGATGAATGGGTGAGTGAAGTCGCTCAGTCGTGTTCGACTCTTTGCGACCCCATGGACTGTAGCCCACCAGGCTCCTCCATCCATGGAATTTTCTAGGCAAGAGTACTGGAGTGGGTTGCCATTTCCTTCTCCAGGGGATCTTCCCGACCTGGGATTGATCTTCCCGACCTGGGGATCGATCTTCCCGACCTGGGATTGATCTTCCCGACCTGGGGATCGAACCTGGGTCTCCCGCATTGCAGGCAGACACTTTACCATCTGAGCTACCAGGGAATCCCTGGAAAAGGATGATTACTTAGTTAAGGTGGACTTGTGTGTGCCCTGTGACACATCTACCCTTAGATGGAAACTCTAGAGAAAATCTTGCTTATGAAGACCAGGAGATGTGTACAGTGTTTATCAATAGTGTGAGTTATGATATGTTCATCCAATGGAATAGTCCACAGTGGTAAAGAAGGATGACAGATACATGCTTCAACATAGACACGCTGCAAAAACAACCAAAGAAGCAAGTCACAGAAGAATATAAAAGAGTGAGTCCATCTACATAAGGTTCAAAAACAGGCAAAACTATTTCAGTTGACCCTCTATATCTGTGGGTTACGTGCCCCTGGATTCCAACCAACTGTAGACTGAAAATACCATTTAAAAAACGCTAAAAGTTCCAAAAAGCAAAACGTAAATTTGCTGCACGTCTACAACAATTTACATAGCATTTACATTGTGTTTACAGCAATTTGCTTTGTATTTACATTGTATTAGGTATTATAAGTGATCTAGAGTTGATACAGGAAGACGTGCATAGATAAGGGCAAATATTAGGCTACACTACTTTATATAAGGGATGTTAGCATCTGCAGATTTTGGCATACAAGGGAGTTGTGGAATCAGTCCTCTATGATGACGGAATTATGTTGTAATATATACATCCACACATACACGTATGGGCTTCCCAGGTGGCTCAGTGGTGAAGAACCCACCTGGCAAGGCAGGAGGTGCAGGACATGCGGGTTTGACCCCTGGCTTTGGAAGATCCCCTGGAGGAGGAAATGGCAACCCACTGCGGTATTTTTGCGTGGGAAATCCCATGGACAGAGGAGCCTGTCACAAAGAGTCTGACATGGCAACTGAGCATTCGTGCACACGTATATATATATATACCATGCATTCATTAAAAATTTTCCTGTCTTTTCGGCTGTGCCGGGTCTTCGTCGCTGCGTGCAGGCTTTCTCTGTTGGTGGTGAGTAGAGGCTACTCTCTTGTTGAGGTGCATGGGCTTCTCACTGCGGCGGCTTCTCGTTGAGCACGGCTCTTGGACTCAGTATTTGTGCAAGGGCTTAGTTGCTCCACAAGATGTGGAATCTTCCAGACTTGAGACTGAACTCTTGTTCGCTGCATTGGTGGGTTCAGGCAAGTCCAGGGACTACCAGGGAAGTCCCATACAACCACTTAATAGTCAAATGTGTATATGTGTGTAAAACTGTAAGGGAATAATTAATACAAAGCTTAGGATAGTGAATTACGGTGGAGATGGGAGACGGATAGGGAGAGGATGTAATAGAGCATTCTAAGGTACCAGTGATGTTCTGTTTATGAGACGTAGATCCCTGGATGTTCACTTTACTATTTTTCTTCAAATTATACACATTCTTTATATAACACTCTTAAAATTTCACACCCAAAATATTCATTCAAAACAGATTACTCAACAGAATTTGTTCAAAGAGGTTGCGGGGCATATTAATTAGGTGTTTTCTCAAATGTTTCTAAAAACAACTTTGAAGAAAAATTCATTTTTTAAGCACAACTGAAGATTAAGGGGAAAAAGCTGAAAACTTCTCTGTTTCCCACATTGTGCCCTGAAAAGGTACGCATTACCAAGGCTTTCTGCTTGTCAGCCTCTTCGAGTTGGGGTGGGTGGCAGTGAGGGAGGATGGGAGAGAAGCCGTGGCTGCCTCCTCTCTACGTCTGTCCCGCATTTCCTGGTCTGTATTCCACACCTGGACTCCACCCCGGCTCCTGACACAAGCTGGGTTTATCCACTCTTGTTGTTTAGCCACTAAGTTGTGTCCGACTCTTTTACTACCTCGTGGCTGCCTGCAGTGCAGGAGAGGCAGAAGATGCGGGTTCCATCCGTGGGTCAGGAAGATCCCTGGAGGAGGCAATGGCAACCCACTCCAGTATTCTTGGGCTACAGTCCATGGAGTCACAAATAGTCTGACGTATGAGGGACTGAGCAGAGACTGTAGCCCACCAGGCTCCTCTGTCCATGGGATTCCCCGGGCAAGAATACTGGAGTGGGTTGCCATTGCCTCCTCCAGGGATCTTCCTGACCCAGGGATCAAACTTGTGTCTCCTGCACTGGCAGGTGGATTCTTCATCAGTGCGCCTCCCGGGAAGCCCTATCCACTCTTCCTCTGAGGTTGTAGCAAGAAATGCCTGTGGCCGTGCAAAGGGACTGGATCTGAGGGAGAAGATAAGGGCGGTGGGGTCAGGCAGGGAAGGACACGGGGAGGCTTTAAGCCAGAGCTAGCACCGTCAACAGGCGGCAGTGCGGATGAAAGGACACTATTCAGCCAGGGGATGTTGAAGAAGGGTGCAGCGCCCCTGCCAAGAGTGGGGAAATACTGAAGAGCCCCCCACCCCACCCCCGCCCTCGGCCCGGGAAGCTGCCTCGTGATCCAGCCTGCAGAAACAGGAGCCTGAGATGCCTGAGCTCCGGGCTGAGGCGATCATTTTGGCAGCTTGCTCTCCACAGTGGTACTCTGCACGCCCCAGCCAGGCTGGACCCGCCATAGAACAGGCGGGCTGGAGGCCCTGCCCTTCTGCAGGTATCCTGTAGCCTCTCCAAGGGGGTTCACAGCAGGGAAACCCCATAGCCATCCCCGGGGCACAGGGCACTTTATTACAAGAGGCCGTCTCTGGGAAGGGGCCGCAGAAGCCCAGCTGAGACATTGGGGAGGCTGCGGTCCTAAAGCTGCAGTCTCACTTTGAGCCGCTAGGTGGTACAGCAGCCCAGCCTACGGCTTAACAAAAAGCCGAAGAATTAATACAGCTTTGCACGACGCTTTGTTGTTCAGTCACTAAGTCGTGTCCGACTCTGCGACCCCTGAGATGCTTCCTGAGGCACAATCCCCACCCCCCCGCTTGAACCATATCTCGGGTACTTGCGGGCATTCTTTATTTCAAAGAACCTGGCTCCTACTCCAGCCCGGATTTTAGGGTCTTTTCTTGCTGACTTCCCCTCTTCCATCCCTGGTCCCAATCTGGTGCATCTCCTCAGTGTTCAGGCTTCTGCTCAGGTTCACCAGTCAGTTTCAGAGGGCTGAGCTGCTGCCCTGTGACCACGGCCCCTGTCTTCATGCCCTGCCCCCACCGCCCTGCCCCAGACAGTGCCAGGCGCACAGGACAGGTAAGTGCCATTCCTCGTGCAGTCACGGGGAAGCTCCGGTGAGCAGCCTGTCACCACCAGCATTCCTCGGGTGTCCAAACCACCTCCTTCCTTCGTATCTTACCTGTTCCCACCTGCCTCCCCTCCACCCGCATCCTCAGTCACTCCTCAGGCGCTTTGCTAAAATTTTTCTGGAATTTTCTATTAGCGTTTCATTATGTCCCTGCCATTCATGATCAGCTTTTATTCTGAGTGTACTATAAACTGTAATTCAAATTTATTCTCTGCTCAGTGTCACCTTATGAGTATGGTTGTCCCTGAGCTTGCATGGGGAACAGCAACCACCTTCCAGCACTCTATCCCCTTGTTGTTTAGTTGCCAAGTCATGTCCAACTCTTTCGTGACCCTGTGGACTCTAGCCCACTGGGCTTGTCGGTCAGTGGGGTTTCCCGGGCATGAATCCTGGAGTGGGTTGCCATTTCCTGCTCCAGGGGATCTTCCTAACCCAGGGATCAAACCTGTGTCTCCTGAATTAGCAGGGCAGATTCTTGACCACAGAGCCACCAGGGAGGCCCCTCTTTATCCCCTTACATTGCTTTATTTTCCTTCTTAGCCTCTTTTCCACCTGAGATAAGTATGTATTGGTACTCTCTTCATTGCCTAGAGTGGAAGCTCCCTAAGCACTGGAACTTGGCTGGTTTTGTTCTCTGTTATGGCCTCAACTCTAGAACAGTGTCTGGCATGTGGTGGGCACTCAGCAAATGTTTCTTGAATGAAAGGGTGGATGGATGGATGGATGAATGGAAGGATGAATGAATAGATGGAGGGATGGATGCATGGGTGGATGAGTGGAAGGATGAATGAGTAGATGGAGGGATGGATGGATGGATGGATGGATGGAGGGATGGATAGAAATATCGGCCTCTCCCCAATAGGCCAGAGGGAAAAGCAGTGTCTTGGGGGTTTGGAGGCTAAGGTTTTTGGCTCCAATTGAGCCACTATTGGACTTTGAGCAAGTAATAAATCTCCCAGTGTGGCCTGTTTCCTATTTTGTAAAATGAGTGGGCTAGACTTTGTGATCTGGTGTTTGTTCCTGCCCTGACCAGTTTTGGTTTTATAATTATTCCCAAAGGTGCTGAGGTTATTAGCTAGGTAACAGACAACAAGCTTTTTTGGCAGAAAGCTGTTGCAAGTAATAACTTAGAATCAAAAGATGCATTCATATATGTGGATAAAAATATAATTGCTTCACAATATTGTCTTTAAAAAAACCATTTTCCTATGAAAATATTGGATGCGTTGGTCTTTGCTTTTATTTCCACCTTGACCTCTGACTCCATGTATTAATGATTCTGATTATTCTGACAAAGGGATTTTTTTAAAAGTTATTGTTCTTCATTTGGAATTTTCCTTGGTTATTTCTTTTCGTTAGTAATTTATGATTATTTAAAGAGTTGAAAATATTCTATAGGAGACATACCTACAGGCTTTGGAAAATTAGTAACATTATTTTCGAAAAGATATCATGTTTCTAGTGCACTTCCAGTATTGTAAGCAGATTTTAAAATAAAATACTATTGATAATATAAAAATTCTTAACGTTGAAGAATGATCACCCAGTGTTATGATTTTCTTTTTGCTATTTAGTTGTGATTATTTTGTAGGATTGGCTTGTGTCTGGTATCTAGAAAACCTTCAGATGTTTTTTGAGTGAATGGCCAGTGGCCAGTGAGAGAAGACTCATCCTGAGATATAGGTAGAACTTCATGAAAGTAGTTCTCTCTTTCTTTTCCAAGAGCAGAAATCTAAATGAGCTTGGGAACAGAAGGAAGGACTCTCTCCTAAATCCTCAATTCTGTTTAATCAGTTCATTAATTTTTAATCAAGGCTGTCTTTTTTTTTTTTTGAAAGAAACTATATTTATTTAAGATTTTTTTAATGTGGGCCATTTTTAAAAGCCTTTATTGAATTTGTTACAATATTGCTTCTGTTTTATGTTTGGGGTTTTTTTTTTTTTGGCCACATGTGGGATCTTATGTTCCCCATTAGGGATAGAACTCATGACCTTTGCTTTGGAAGGCAAAGTCTTAATGACTGGACTACCAGGGGCAGTCCCAGTCCTCAATTTTAAATGTTTACTCTTCTCTGTAATAAGGGGTAACAAAACTTGATACCTGTGGTTAAGTAGAGTAGTGGCCCCTCAAGTCCACGTCCTTCTCCCCAGGAACTGTGACTGTGCCACCTCATCTGGCCAAAGGGACTTTGCAGATGTGGTGAAGTTGAGATGGAGACAGTATCTTGGAATATCCGACTAGGCCAACTTAACCTTGAATTGGAAGACTCTTTCTCGGCTGCTGTTGGGGGAAGATATGGTTAGAGAGGAGGAGTGAGAGGTAGGTGGGTGGCTTTGAAGATGAAGGAAGATGTCAGGGGCCAACGGGTGCAGGCTGTCTCCAGAAACTGGAAAAGGCAGAGATGTGGGCTCCCCCTCAGAGCTTCTAAAAGAAACGCATCTCTGATGACGCTTTGATTTCAGCCTTGTGAAACCCAAATCAGACTTCTGATCTACAGACCTGTGACAGGATGCAATTTGTGCTAAGCCACTAAATTTATGGTAATTTGTTACAGCAGCGACAGGGGACTAATACATTACCTTTTCTTCTTTTTAACTTAATTTTTATTGGCGTATAGTGTTTAGTTGCTTTACAAAGTTGTGTTAGTTTCTACTGTACAGCAAAATGAATCAGACATACGTATACACGTCCTCTCCCTTTTGGATTTCCATCTCATTCAAGTCACCACAGAGCACTGATGGGAGGTCCTGAGCTATACAATATGTTCTCATTAGTGGTCTGTTTTATACAGAGTATCCATAGTAACAATATATTGCATGTCAGTCCCGATCTCCCAATGTCTCCCACCCTCCCTGTCCCCCTTGGTATCCATCTGTTTGCTCTCTATGTCTGTGTCTCTGTTTCTGCTTTGTAAATAAGATCATCTATACCATTTTTCTGGCTTCCCTGGTGGCTCAGATGGTAAAGAATACGCCTGCAATGCAGGAGACGTGGATTTGATCCCTGGGTCGGGAAGATCCCCTGGAGTAGGGAATGGCAACCCACTCTAGTATTCTTGCCTGAAGAATTCCATGGACAGAGGAGGCTGGTGGGCTACAGTCCATGGGACTGCCACGGGTTGGTCCCGAGTGAGCAACTAACACACACCCGCACACACACATACATACCATTTTTCTAGATTCCACATATATGTGTTAATATACATTTGTTTTTCTCTTTCTGACTGACTTCACTCCGTATGACAGACGCTAGGTCCATCCATGTCTCTACATGCCTTACCTTCTTGTTTGAACAAATGCTTTGAGCTCCCCAGAGTGAAAGAGAGAGGCCAGGCAGAGAGCTAGACCTGGGCTAAACAACATGGTAGCTGCTGGAAAAGCAGCTGGTCTAAATTCAGTGCTATGTGAGGAATATACATAGATTTCAAAGAGTCAGTATGAAAAAGAACTTACAGATCGTTTATTTTTATTGATCAGATGTTGAAATGATACTACTTTTGGACATACTGATTTAAATTAAAAAATTATTCAAAAGCATTTCACTTTTTTTTAAAAAATAACTTTTAGAAACTGTGACTGTTAGAAAATTTAAACCACACACATGGCTTGCATTTGTGCTTCTGAGTCAACTCTTCCGCTGTCATCTGAAGGATAAGAGGTGGTCATTCCCAGGGCAGACAGTTCTCCAGCTAGGCGGTCATCTGGGACATGCAGGTATAGGTTTTCAAGAGGATGGGTCAGACTTCCCTGTATCTTCTTGTACTGGGCTTCCTGGAAGAGAAGGTTTCTCGTGGGTCTTTATATCCTCAGCACCTAATACAATGGCCAGCTTATGTGGATACTGTTTGCAGAGCACACACAGATGCCGCTGACCCTAGAAGGTGCTTTGACAAGCACAACAAGGTGATAAATTTGTCTTGAGCAATTGTTCCAAAAGACCTAGACACTGTGGTCTAACAGAAAGCAGGATGCAACGGCTGAGCCTTTCTCTCTTTTAGCCAGTATTTGTTCCCCTATCTTTCCCATCCCGGTGAAGGTCTGTTAGCATTTCCAGGAAAGAGAGATGTCAAAAAGAGAAACCAAGAGGCAGCCTCAGATGTCTTCGAGCCTAAATACCAAGATCCATTCCATATAGTGATTTCTGCTTGGCCTGTTTCTTGTCTCTGTGACAACTTCTCAGTAATGCTGAGAAAAGGGGCTTGAGCTGAGAACCGAGAGACACACTCTTCATTTGAGATTTTGGTTCTCTCACTGATGTGCCCCATGCTGAATTTACTTCCCTGTAGTTCCCTTCATCATGCCTGCATAAAGAGGCCAATGTTTACATTGATCAGTACCGAGCGCCGTGAGGATTAATTAGTGACTGTGATTAGAAGCGTTCTTTAAATATCAGGAATAATTTGTGTCCTGGGAACAGGATTGGGGATCTGATTGGTTGCTTAGCTGCAACCTTGAATTTGGCATTTGCAGAATATTTTGGGATTCAAAGCTGAAGCTATGAAAGTCAGGACTGCCTGTATATACAAATGTGTGCTGTCCACGCACAAGACAGTGAGCTTTCTTTGGGATCCTGGAAGAATAGAAAGCACGCTCCAAAACCATTTGTCATTGTTTAGTTGCTCAGTCACGTCTGACTCTTTGCCACCCCATGGACTGGAGCCCACCAGGCTCCTCTGTTCGTGGGATTTTGGAGGTTCAAAAGTTAGAGGTCTAAAATGCCATATTGGAAAGTGTCTACCATGGTTACATGCAGCTAAATGTTGCTGTTCTCCCCTCCCCCACCGTGTGATAGCATTTGCTTAACTCAAATGAACTTTGTGCCATTAAAAATGGGGAAATGCAATTGATTGCAATGCCATTTGAGTCTGTTTTGAGGTCTTGTGGACGGAAATATCCTGGTTACTTGGTTCCGATGATTCATGTCATAAACTTTATCTTGTCTTTATTTTTGTTTTCTATATGGAAACTCATCATTTGAGGTTGGCAACGTGGATGTGGACTGAAGTTCTTCAATGAATTTTTTTCCGTGGTTCTCTGTTTCAGACCCCAAATCTCCAATTCTAGGCTGTTTTCCAAAAGCAAACATAATCATGGGCCCTCTGAAAGATGGCTGGCCTGTCGGATATTACAGTTAGCCCTCCTCTGAGGTTGGTTAGGCTCAGAATTTATTGCGTTTTAGTCAAAAAGAGAGAGTGTTACAATTCATTCCCAGGAAGGAGGAAGCAAATTAGTCATGAAAACGTTGTCTGGGAGACTGTTGCTGGTACACAGGACAAGCTCATTAGTCTGATCACCATACTTGGGCCAGGGGCCGGCTGACAAGGAAGAAAGTGCCGATGACCAGGGAATTGAAGATGTATGAAAGTGTATGTTCATATTCATTGCCCTGCTCACAGAGCTGTCTTCAGCAAGTGATATGGCTGTTTTGTTTAAACACACACACATACACACACAGGGTTATGTCTTTCCTGATGCTTCAGCAAAGTCTGTAAGTTAAGGCAAATGATACGGGCTGGGAGTAACTAACCATCCTGTCAATATGGAATGTTGTATTTGCTGAATGTGAATAATTTGCCCAGTAAGAAAACAAACTATATGAAGAAAGAGGTCAAGGCATTACCTGTCCACAGAGGGATAACAGACAGATAATCCAACCATTTCATAGCAGACACTAACAATCTCTTCTAACGTTACAGTAAGATTTCTAATAGCCATGTATGTTTATCCTCTCTAACTTGTTCAGTCACTAAGTTGTGTCTGACTCTTTGCACCCCTGTGGACTGCAGCACGCCAGCCCTCCCTGTCCTTCACCATCTGACTAAACATATGTAATAGTCTCAAGGCTCCTATTTAAAATTGAAGACCACTCCTTAGATAAAACTGTATTTCTCCGAATTGACCACATGTAGAGTAAATATCCTAGGGCTTTGAAGTATACCACAAGACCATGTCCGAGTAAGCCCTGGTGGATCAAACTTTGCGGATATACACAGCACAACCCCACCCTTGCTCCCCACCTCGTGAACACATAGCTTTGTCCATGTGATGTTGTGTTCAGTTTGAGGGCTGCTGGACACAATGTCTTTTATTTCCTCTTTAATTTTCTTTGTCTTGCTAGCTTGCAGGGCTGGAGGCCTCAGGACAGTGTGTTATCACCATCGCAGTTTAAAGCTTAACACGCTGAATGTGATCATACTTGGGAGTTGTCAAAACCTGAAGAAATGTGTCCTTTGGTGAATGGCCCTGGGGTAACAGGACAACATTTTTAGGGTGGCCGGGCATTTGGAATGCAACTCATGGGCCAGGCAGGCATGAATTCATCATTTTCAACCTTGGAGCCTCTGGGCCTCAAGTGTGGAAGGAGGTAGACATTTTGTTGGCCATTTGTTTGTCTCCTCAAACAAATATGGGGGCTTCCCTGGTGGCTCAGATGGTAAAGAATCTGCCTGGAGTGCTGCAGACCTGGGATCAGTTCCTGAGTCGGGAAGATCCTCTGGAGCAGGGAATGGCTACCCACTCCAGTATCCTTGCCTGGAGAATCCCGTGGACAGAGGAACCTGGCGGGCTACAGTCCTTGGGGTCGCAAAGAGTCAGATATGACTGAGTGACTAACACTGACACACTTTCAGGCATGTGTATCTGGATGGTAGCCTTTAAAAGATGGCACAGGTGCCTGCTGTGGCATCACCTGGTTCCCTCTCTGTACCTGTCCGTGGGTGAGCCCTGCACCAGACCTCCTGAACCACAACCTCTGGGGATGGGGTCTCCAGGAATCCTAATTTCTTGAAGCTTTTAATTTTAGAAGAGTTTTAGGTAAACAGAGAAGTTGCAAAGATAGCACAGAAAGGTCCCATTTGTACTACACCCAGTTCTTTATTAAACTCTTATACTAATATGGTACATATGTTATAACTTTAATGAACCAATATTGATGTGTGATTATTAACTAACATCCACATTTTGTTCACATTACACTGTTTTTCCATGACAGGACCCTGTCTGAGATAACCACATTACGTTTGATTGTTAGATAAATGTCTCCTTCGGCTTCTCTTAGCTGTGATGGTTTCTCAGACTTTCCTTATTTCTGATGACCTTTCAGAGTTTTGAAGAGTCCTGGAGACAGTTTTGTAGACTGTCTCTCGACTGGGATCTGTTTGATGTTTTGCTCATGGCGAGACTGGGGTTATGGGTTTGGGGAAGGAAGACCACAGAGGTAAAGAGCCCTTCCCATCACATCCCATCAGGGGTTCGTAGCATCAACATGACTCACGCTTGATGTTCACCTTGATCATCCGGCTGAGCCGGTTTTGACGAGTTTCTCCACTATAAAGTTTTCTTTTCCCCCACCTTTTCATACTGTATTTTTTGAAAGGAAGTCATTGTGGGTAGCCCACACTGAGAGAGTGGGGAGTTATATATAGTCCACCTCCTTGTGGGGGGAGTAGCATTGGGATTCTTCTGCTGAGGGGATTTATCTATTCTCCCCAGTTGATCTGTTCAATCATTTTATTATATCAGCATGGACTCATAGATATTGGGTTATAATCCAGTAGTAGTTTGTTGATCAAATTCCTCCTGCTTTGCATATTGGGGATTTAAGTTGGCTCCTGTATCCTTTCAACATAGCCCCATTATTATGGTTTAGTGGGTGTACTTCTGGGACTTTGAGCCACCAAAGGCTGCTCCAAGAATCCACATTTTAAAATGTTTTAAATTTTATTTGTATATATATATATATGTATGAATCCACATTAAAAACAATATCCACATTTAAAATATCCATATCAAAAATAGACTCTAACACAGTCTAAAATTCAAGATATATCATTTCCAGCCATGGAAACCAGACATTTCCAAATGGTCTGCTTATTGATAAATGTGGGACCAAGTGATTAAAAAGAAGTTACAGAATAATTTGTATCTTCAAAGTCTCTCTGAGTTTATTCTGTCACATACAAAGCCAAGGCATGTACGTAGAGGCAGGTATTCAAATCCAATCAAGAGACTAGGGATCCCCCAAGACATCATCAGAGAAGTGTCTTGCTGAGCCTGGCAGGGCTTCTGGGTGACAGGCAAGTCCGAGGGAGGGCAGAAGCTGCTCTGAGCTGTCTCAGTCACTAGCAATGAGGAGCCGGAGCCGTCTCAGCTGCTTCCTAGGGACTTCCTGGTGACTTCTCTGAGAGAGGGTCAGAGAAGACCTCTGGACAGCAAAGCTGAGGGCTGGCAGGGTTGGGTTAGGTGTCCTTCTGGTGGAGTTGTAAAGAGAAGACCAGGATTGTAGGAATGGGAAGGAAGTGACTCTGTTCGCACAGGGTACTGAGTGTTGCTGTGTGTGTGTCCACGCAGACTTGCAGAGGGGTAAACACTTCTTCCATCTTCCTTAGTTATGGCCATCTACACTTTATAACTGTATTAGACTGAGAGCCTGTTTTTTTTTGTTGTTTGTTTTTGGCCAAACCTCAGTGCATGCAGGATCTTAATTCCCAAACCAGGATTGGAGCCCATGCCTCCTGCCCTGGAGGGTGGAGTCTTCCTTCCAAGTACCAGGTGAGTCCCTAGACCAAGAACTTGTTCCCGAAGCCGTGGATGCTGTGTCAATACACCAACTCCACAGAGACACACCTAGTGCCATTTCTGATTCTTGTTGAACAGTCTACGGTGATGTTGCAAATGCAACCACCATACCCAGAACCATCTTATCAGGAAGGCAACCAGCTCCTGCTCTTCTTGGCTCTTCCTTGGTTTCCATATTTGCTTTGGCTCCTCCACCATCTCTGAACATCTGTTTACCTTTACAGAATGCATCTGGTAGTGTTCCTAATTAGTGATCACAACAAATTATATGTACTTCTAGACCTCACGGCATGTTTAAGCTGCTGCATGTCTAGTCTCATGGCCAGGAGTCACTAGTTATTATTAGGTGTGGCCCCACATTATCCATTTTGTGAGTCTGTGTGTGTGTCCCCCTCTCTACACCGTGTCACTCTCCCTGCCCCCATCCTCCCCTCCCCCAGCACACATATCCTCTCTCAGTTCTGCCAAAGATGCGGAAGAACTTCCTTCAGGTAACCTTCCCCTGCAGGCTAGCATGTCAGAAGCAGCTGTCCCTGGTATGATTCCTGGCACCCTGTAGCAAAAAAAAGGAAATCCCTTTTTTTTTTTTTTTTTTTTTTAGTGCTTTAGCCTTATTGATCATTTTTTCTTATTGGGGATTAGGGGTGTTGTGTTTTGTCTCATGGGACTTTTATTCCATCTGTTGCTGGGCTGGAGTTTATGGCAGAGATTCATTTGAAATGAGCTTGCTGTCTTTTTTTTTTTCTTTTCCATTTGAGGCAAGAGTGCAGATGGGCTGTACTTCTAATTCTCTTGCTGCCACCTGGGAGGAATTTGTCATTTCATTCCTAAAGTAAAGAAGGAAAAAAAACCCACATCTGAAATTATATGATGCCAGTGTGTGCCAACCGATCCAACAACTGCACCACAGCAATTCTAACAACTTGCGTGATTATCTATGTCTAGAAAGATCTGTCAGTGGGAAGACTTCTTCTGAGTTTCCACTCAAGTCTGTAATAATGATGATAAACGTAATGTTAACAGCGGCAATAAAGTAACTTCTGTTCGCTGAAATCTGTTTAATTGGATTAAAAACCCTTTTACCTAGTTTGGCTTTCACAATAACTTTATGAGTTAGACATAGCACCTCCATTTTATGGCTGAGAAAACTGATGCTGAAGAGTTTATTTTTTCTCCTTTAAACTCATCAAACACCTAACAGCGTGTAAGGATAATTTGACTGGAGGATTTAGGTAAATTAACCAGACAACCAAATTATCAGAGGGCTGGTGTCGGGACTTCCTGGGTGGCTCAGTGGTAAAGAATCTGCCTGCCAGTGCAGGAGACGCAGGTTTGATCCCTGATCCAGGAAGATCCTACGTGCCGAGGAGCAGCTAAAGCTGTGCACCACAGCTGTTGAGCCTGTCCTCTGGAACTGGGGGGCCACAACACTGAAGCCCATCTGCTCTAGAGCCTGCACTCTGCAACAGGAGAAGGCAACGAATGAGGAGTCATCAGGCCACAGCGAGAGAGCAGCCCTCACTCACTGCAGCCAGAGACAGCCTGCACTACAGTGAAGACCCAACACAGCCAAGGTAAACAAAATTATATTAAAAAAGAGGGTTGGTGTCAAAGGATGGATCCAGAAATAGGGAAGAAAGATCCTTGCTTATCTTCCTGGATTGAACAAAGCATCTTGCCCCTAGGGTGCCGGTCCAAGGCTCCTGCACAGCGCCTGCCTCTTTGTTTCTCCTGGGGCTTCCATCTCTTCTGGCCTCAGCTACTCTGCACGTCTGGCCAGTTCCTCTCCAGCTCTAACCCCAACTGAGGAGGTACTTTCCTGTCTATCCCCCAAGGATGCTCCTCTGGGCTTCCAGCCACCCAGCATTGACCTTGTAGTCACCTCCTTCCTTCTCTTCCTCTGAGGGGGTCTCAGTGGGATTCCATGCTAACCCTTCACCCACTTCTTCTTCCCAGACTGACCGAAAGCAGCTAGAATACTATTAAGCATTAAATGCTGAGACCTGGCTCTTGGATCCTATCCTGCAGTGGTTGCCAAGGCTCATGGGCAGGATTGATTGATCATCACAGCGTCCATTCTCCCCCATGACCAGTTAGGAGCACTGCCAGGGGCGGAGCATGGCACATGTGTTTCTTTCGGAGATATCTTCTCGAGTTTTCTTTGGACAAGGGAAGCTGACCTTGTACGGGCTTCAAGAAGCCCCCCTTCCTCTTGACTTTTTTTGTTTGTTTGGCTGTGCTGGGTGTTCATTGCTTTGTGCGGGCTTTCTCTATTAGCGGCGAGCTGCTACAGTATATGGGCCTCTCTTGTTGTGCAGCGCAGACTCTGGGGCACACAGGCTGCAGCACACAGGCTCAGCAGTTGTGAGCCCCGGGCTCTCGAGCACAGGCTCAGTAGTTGTGGCTCAGGGACACAGTTGCTCCGTGGCATGTGGAATCTTCACAGACCAGGAACAGAATCTGTGTCCATCCAATGGGCCACCAGGGAAGTTCCCCTCTTGGCTTTTTGCCCCCTTGCTCTTTCTGCATCTCTCCTTCAGGGTTCTGCTTCATCCTGCAGCGAGGGGAGCATCTCTTCTTATTTAGATATGGACCGACTCTGTTAACTCTGGATCCTTAATGTACTTCAGAGCTAAGTACCCCTAAAGCTAAAACAACAGCAACCACTTACACTCCTCTTGCTAATATCAAGTGGATATGTATTCTGCCAAGCCCTTCCCATCCTGAACACACACCACACAAAACCAGCAGTGAGGTTGAGAGAGTAAGGGTGAGCAGAAGCTCGTTTTGTGCCATTAGCAATTCTCCAGGTCTATTTAGAATTGAGGAATTCTCCGGTCTATTTAATTTTGGAAAAGGAAAGGAAAGTGAAGTTGCCCAGTCATGTCAGACCCTTTGTGACCTCATGGAATGGGATTTTCCAGGAAAGCGTCCTGGAATGGGTTTCCATTTACTTCTGCAGAGGATCTTCCTGACCCAGGGATCGAACCCAGGTCTCCTACATTGCAGGCAGACGCTTTACCATCTGAGCCACCAGGGAAGCCAGTGTTACATCAGTTGCCCTAAAGCAGGATGCAGGGGCTTCCCAGATGGTGCTACTGGTAAAGAATCTGCCTGCCAATGCAAGAGACACAAGAGACGCGAGTTCGATCCCTGGGTGGGGAAGATCCCCTGGAGGAGGGCATGGCAACACACTCCAATATTCTTGCCTGGGAAATCCTATGGATAGAGGAGCCTGGCAGGCTACAGTCCACAGGACCACGAAGGGTTGGAGAGAACTGAACATACAGAAAGCAGGATGTTGCCTCTGTTTCTTTCAAACGTGCACTTCCTTGGACAGCAAGTCCCTGCTTCTCACGTGAGGGACCCCTCCATCTCAGAGTCAAGCAAAGATGACTAACGGCCCAGAGCCCATGGGCGACTGCTCATACTTCCCACAGTTCCATCAACTTCAGGTTTTCTTAATGACTCATGCCATCCCCTGTACACCATTCCTTGCAAATATTCATTGAATTGTTGTTCAAATATTGTGCCAGACGGGGTGAGGGGGATAGTGCAATCAAGGGAAATGTTTTATTCTTGATCTTCTGAGACCGGCGGTGTAAGGTAGAGGGGGCCATTGGGTAGGTATTTTCGTAATCTACATTCCCTCCGAGTCATGGATTGTGTTTGCGTGTCTAGTGAACCGAGTGTTAAGAGAGAGCCCCAGAAGAGCGAAGGGGGAGCTTTAATGCAGACGGTCAAGAATGTTTCCTGTGGGAGGTGGCATGTGGTTGTGACCTTGAAGGATGTCTAGGCCTGTGATGGGCAGGAAGACACCACTGAAAGAGTGATTCAGGCAGAGCGGAGCTCAGGAGTGGGCCTTGCAAGGCTTGTCCTCAGGACCCCGTGTAGATCCAGATGACTGCCTCTGTGACCAGCATGGCACCTGTGAAGAGACATGGGAAGGCACAGAGGAGTGCCGCTGTTGCAGGATTTCACAAATGAGTGTTTTCCTCGTTATGCAAGTGATAACAATAGAGAAAGTACTTCACATATACATTCCCGTCCACCCTCAGTCATTCAGTCGTGTCTGACTCTTTGCCATCCCGTGGACTGTAGCCCGCCGGGTTCCTCCGTCCATGGGATTCTGTAAGCGAGAATATTGGAGTGGTTTGCCATTTCCTTCTCTAGGGGATCTTCCTGACCTAGGGATCGAACTTGGGTCTCTTGCATCTCCTACACTGGCAGGTGGATTCTTTACCACTGAGCCACCTGGGAAACTCCCTATATATACTTTGCTGCTGCTGCTGCTAAGTCACTTCAGTCGTGTCCGACTCTGTGCGACCCCATAGACGGCAGCCCACCAGGCTCCCCCATCCCTGGGATTCTCTAGGCAAGAACACTGGAGTGGGTTGCCATTTCCTTCTCCAATGCATGAAAGTGAAAAGTGAAAGTGAAGTCGCTCAGCCATGTCCGACTCTTAGCAACCCCATGGACGGCAGCCCACCAGGCTCCTCTGCCCATGGAATTTTCCAGGCAAGAGTACTGGAGTGGGGTGCCTAGACATTATATAAATATTCAGCATCTTTTCAGGGCGAAGGCGGCTGTCACTCACCACTCTGCTGTCACTTCTGGTTTTGAACTTTCTGGAAGATATGGAAAAAAATATGCACCAGTATCCTCATACCTGCATGGAAATTTTTGTCCCTGAAAATAATTTATTTAACTCTGTTTTGACTTTATAAATGGTTTGGTGCCTTTTATTTTTGTTCTCGGCTTGTAGCCTGTGTGTTTTGGGTTTAAGATGCAGGCTAGGGGGTCAGTCTGCCTGGGTTTAGATCTTGGTTCTGTGGCATCCCAGAGCTGTGATGAAGATCAGATTACCGAGCTCCTGGGTTTCTTACTTTCTTTATCTGTAGAATGGAAATAATAATAGTATGTACCTTTCAGGGTTATTGTGAGGATTAAATAAAATTATGCATGTAAAAGTCCTTACTGCCTAGCACAGGGTAAAAGAAATTTCCACTGTCTTTATGATGCTTTTGAAAACAAAATGAATTATTCATGTTGGTATCAAAAGAACTGAAAGAGTAATATGTACCCAGGATAAAGCAACAACCAGAACACTCTGTAAGTACCAGAGGGTAACTAGTCAATGAAATTGACACCCTGAATCTCCCGATGCCTGCCCCCCCCCACCCCCCGCCCCCCGCCAGGCCGGGGCCAGGGCCGGGTACATTTCTCAGTATCCTTGCAGAACCAGCCTGAGTTTCTGGAGCACATATATGTATATGCTCCCCTCTCTCTGAATCTGAAGTGAACGTGTGTATGTGTATGTGTGTGTGGGTGTACACACACAAAGATCCTGTATATACATATATGTATTGTTTTGCACTTAATATTTTCAGTATATAGCACATTTTAGTGATCATTCTGTATCTGCAATATGAACCTACATAATTGTTTTAATGATAACCCAGTATTTCATTTCATATATATTTATAGATCCAGTCCCTTATAAATGGAATAATAAGATTGCCTCCAATCTTTGTGTTGCAAACAACTTTTCAAAGGTCATCTGAAAACATAATTTTATTTCTGTTGGCTGTACTGGGTCTTAATTAAAAATTTCCTCAATCTTTCAAGTTTTATGGAGTGAATGTGCTATTTCACAATGGAAAAGGGGGAATAATAAGACTTTTTAAAAATAACAAATAAAAATAACAGTCCAGTAGACTGCTGGAGAGAGGTACACAGACAATTGTATGAAAAAAGGACAAACCGTGGAAAGGCCACAGAAGATTTAAGAAAGCATAGCAGTTGGGCCTACAGCTAAAACCCTAGAAACTCCAGGCAACCCTGGGGATAAGTTGTACCACTATCACAATAAATATTAATATTTGGGAATGTTAAGTCATTGAAAAAAAATGCTTAACGAATGCATAATGAGTTGGCTCAAGTGAGCTAGTGAGGAAGTTTGTAGTACATGTTAAAATACTCTTCATCAAGACAATTTTTGAAGTGTTGTTATTTAAAGGGGAAACCAGCTGCTATTTGGAAAATGCACTTGTATAGACAGCCTCATTGTTTAACAACACTGCATAAACAGCCTTACTGGACCTAGTCTTCTTAAAAGTCTACTTTTAAAAATGCTATCTTCAGATAGATCTGTGTGCTCCTTACTTGGTTAACTCTCTTTGATTATATTATTCCCTCCTTGTTCAAATTGTTTAAGAAAGGGTCACAAGAAGTATCAGAAAAATGACCCACAGGTCTAATTCCTTTCCATAGAATTCAAGGGACTTTCCAAATAATTTATTTGAATTCCACTTGGAATTGCAGTTCAGAAAGCGGTTGATAGAAGCTTATGTTTTTACAATCTATAAAGATAGGATTTACAGAGTGTATGACTTAGGTTTAACTTTCAGGAAGCTAATTTCTTTTTTTTTTTTAATTGGAGGAAAATTGTTCTACAATGTTGTGTTGGTTTCTGCTGTACAACAAAGCAAATCAGTCATAATTATATATATATATTATATATATATGTAAAATCCCCTCCCTGTTAAGCCTCCCTCCCCTCCCCTACCCCACCCCTCTAGGCCATCACAGAGCACCAGGCTCTGCTCCCTGTGTATACAGTAGCTTCCCACTAGCTCTCTATCTTACGCCTGATAGTGTATGTATGCCAATGCTACTTTCTCAATCTGTCCCACTCTCTTCTTCCCCCACTGTGTCCACAATATACAATGGGTTAGTTCAGTTCAGTTGAGTCGCTCAGTCCTGTCTGACTCTTTGCGAGCCCATGAACTGCAGCACTCCAGGCCTCCCTGTCCATCACCAACTCCCGGAGTTCACCCAAACCCATGTCCATCGAGTCGGTGACGCCATCCAACCATCTCATCCTTTGTCATCCCCTTTTCCTCCTGCCCTCAATCTTTCCCAGCATCAGGGTCTTTTCAAATGAGTCAGCTCTTCGCGCCAGGTGGCCAAAGTATTGGAGTTTCAGCTTCAACATCAGTCCTTCCAATGAACACCCAGGACTGGTCTCCTTTAGGATGGACTGGTTGGATCTCCTTGCAGTCCAAGGGACTCTCAAGAGTCTTCTCCAACACCACAGTTCAAAAGCATTAATTCTTCACTGCTCAGCTTTCTTTATAGTCCAACTCTCACATCCATACATGACTACTGGAAAAACCATAGCCTTGACTAGACGGACCTTTGTTGGCAAAGTAATGTCTCTGCTTTTTAATATGCTATCTAGGTTGGTCATAACCTTTCCTTCCAAAGAGTAAGCGTCTTTTAATTTCATGGCTGCGATCACCATCTGCAGTGATTTTGGAGCCCCCCAAAATAAAGTCTGACACTGTTTCCACTGTTTCCCCAGCTATTTCCCATGAAGTGATGGGACCAGATGCCATGATCTTCGTTTTCTGAATGTTGAACTTTAAGCCAACTTTTTTACTGTCTTCTTTCACTTTCATCAAGAGGCTCTTTAGTTCCTCTTCACTTTCTGCCATAAGCGTGGTGTCATCTGCATACCTGAGGTTATCGCTATTTCTCCTGGCAATCTTGATTCCAGATTGTGCTTCTTCCAGCCCAGCATTTCTCATGAGTATTCTGCATATAAGTTAAATAATCAAGGTGACAATATACAGCCTTGACGTACTCCTTTTCCTACTTGGAACCAGTGTGTTGTTCCATGTCCAGTTCTAACTTTTGCTTCCTGACCTGCATACAGGTTTCTCAAGAGGCAGATCAGGTGGTCTGGTATTCCCATCTCTTGAAGAATTTTCCACAGTTTATTGTGATCCACAGAGTCAAAGGCTTTGGCATAGTCAAGAAAGCAGAAATAGATGTTTTTCTGGAACTCTCTTGCTTTTTTGATGATCCAGCAGATGCTGGCAATTTGATCTCTGGTTCCTCTGCCTTTTTAAAAACCAGCTTGAACATCTGCAAGTTCATGGTTCACATATTGCTGAAGCCTGGCTTGGAGAATTTTAAGCATTGCTTTACTAGCGTGTGTGGAGAAGGAAATGGCAACCCACTCCAGTATCCTTGCTTGGAGAATCCCATGGACAGAGGAGCCTGGTAGGCTACAGTCCATGGGGTCACAAAGAGTCAGAGATGACTCAGCGACTTATACTTACTTTACTTTACTTATTTTACTAGCAATTGTGTGGTAGTTTGAGCATTCTTTGGCATTGCCTTTCTTTGGGATTGGAATTAAAACTGACCTTTTTCCAGTCCTGTGGCCACTGCTGAGTTTTCCAAATTTGCTGACATACTAAGTGCAGCACTTTCACAGCATCATCTTTCAGGATTTGAAATAGCTCAACTGGAATTCCATCACCTCCACTAGCTTTGTTCATAGCGATGGTTCGTAAGGCCCACTTGACTTCACATTCCAAGATGTCTGGCTCTAGATGAGCGATCACACCATCATGATTATCTGGGTCGTGAAGAGTTTTTTTGTACAGTTCTTCTGTGTATTCTTTCCCCCTCTTCTTAATATCTTCTGCTTCTGTTAGGTCCCTACCATTTCTGTCCTTTATTGAGCCCATTCTTGCATGAAATGTTCCCTTGGTAGCTCTAATTTTCTGGAAGAGATCTCTAGGCTTTCCCATTCTATTGTTTTCCTCTATTTCTGTGCATTGATTGCTGAGGAAGGCTTTCTTATCTCTCTTTGGTATTCCTTGGAACTCTGCATTCAAGTGGGTATATCTTTCCTTTTCTCCTTTGCTTTTCACTTCCCTTCTTTTCAAAGCTATTTGTAAGGCCTCCTCAGACAGCCCTTTTGCTTTTTTGCATTTCTTTTTCTTGGGGATGGTCTTGATCTCTGTCTCCTGTACAATGTCATGAACCTCCAACCATAGTTCATCAGGCACTCTGGCTATCAGATCTAATCCCTTGAATCTATTTGTCACTTGCACTGTATAGTCATAAGGGATTTGATTTAGGTCATACCGGAATGGAAACAGTATCAGACTTTATTTTGGGGGGCTCCAAAATCACTGCAGATGGTGATTGCAGCCATGAAATTAAAAGACGCTTACTCCTTGGAAGAAAAGTTACGACCAACCTAGATAGCATATTGAAAAGCAGAGACATTACTTTGCCAACAAAGGTCTGTCTAGTCAAGCCTATGGTTTTTCCAGTGGTCATGTATGGATGTGAGAGTTGGACTGTGAAGAAAGCTGAGTGCCGAAGAATTGATGCTTTTGAACTGTGGTGTTGGAGAAGACTCTTGAGAGTCCCTTGGACTGCAAGGAGATCCAACCAGTCCATCCTAAAGGAGATCAGCCCTGGGATTTCTTTGGAGGGAATGATACTGAAGCTGAAACTCCAGTACTTTGGCCACCTCATGCGAAGAGTTGACTCATTGGAAAAGACTCTGATGCTGGGAGGGATTGGGGGCAGGAGAAGAAGGGGATGACAGAGGATGAGATTGCTGGATGGCATCACTGACTCGATGGATGTGAGTTTGAGTGAACTCGGGAGTTGGTGATGGACAGGAAGGCCTGGCGTGCTGTGATTCATGGGGTTACAAAGTGTCGGACACGACTGAGCGACTCAACTGAACTGAACTGAACAGAATGGTCTAGTGGTTTTCTCCACTTTCTTCAATTTCAGTCTGAATTTGGCAATAAGGAGTTCATGATCCGAGCCACAGTCAGCTCCTGGTCTTGTTTTTGCTGACTGTATAGAGCTTCTCCATCTTTGGCTGCAAAAAAAATATAATCAATCTGATTTTGGTGTTGACCATCTGGTGATGTTCGTGTGTAGATGTGTAGAGTCTTCTCTTGTGTTGTTTGAAGAGGATTAGTGCTGATCCATAAAAGGAATGAATTCGAGTCAGTTGTAGTGAGGTGGATGAACCTGGAGCCTACTATACAGAGTGAAGTAAGTCAGAGAGAGAAAAGCACATATTGTATATTAATGCATGTATATGGAATCTGGAAGGATGGTACTGATGATCTTATTTGCAGGGCAGGAATGGAGACTTAGACGTAGAGGATGGAAGCTGGCTTCTTAGGGGTCATCAAGTTTTGTTCCAGGTGGATGTTCACAAGCAAATGGTATGCAGTCTGACATCACTGACCTGCACAATCTTCCCATTAACTTCCAAGGACTTTACTTGAAAGCAATCTATTAGTCTGCTTGAAATGATAGATTTTATTTTATTTTTGAAGAGTCAGATTTTTCTTCCTAACCCTCTGTCATTCTTTAAATGGGTCTGGATTATTGAAGTTAATATTTTATTTCACTTAAGTAATACTTTCTACCATTTCAATGATTACTGTATTGAAGAGTCTTGAAATTATGGAGCTTGCATTTCAATTCTTTTTTTTAATGTGGAGATTTGGTTGCCATGGTTCCTACTTTGATCTAGACACCTTGAGTAGCCATTTCTCCCTATTCACAACCTGTTCTTATCCCCAGTGTTAATGAAAGTTCTGGTGGATTTCCCCACCCTGCTGTTTCCCCCTGTTTTTCTACTATAGGATATAGTATTCAAAAGGAGAAACCACTGTTGTTCTCTCACAGACAAAAGATGGTATCTTTCTTATAATTTTCCACTTAACGCCTAGCAATGCCCCCAGACTCAGGCCCTCGTGATTCCAGTGGCCCGTTTCAGATGAGGGCAACCGACGGGCCAGCCCATCTGAGCACCTAGCAGAGCCTTCTGTGTTAGATGACTGCATTGCTGACATAAAGGACTTTGCACTGGACCTGGGACTCCAGTCTTTTCCAACTCTTGAGCTTGGCATGTTACTCTCTCGTCTTCAATGCTGCCGTCTTTGGTATACAAAGGTGTTAATTTTAAAAGATCTTTTCTGGCTCTCAAATCCCATGATTCTAGTGAAAGCAAAAGAAAAACACACTTTAATTTCGGATGTATTATTAAATGATTGATCGATTTAGCTTTTGGCTGCTCTGGGTCTTTGTTGTTGCAGGAGGGCTTTCTCTAGTTGCAGAGAGTGGGGCCTACTCTCCAGTTGCGGTGCACGAGCTTCTCATTGCAGTGGCTTCTCTTGTTGCGGGACATGGGCTCTAGAGCTCAAGTAGTTGCCGTTCTTGGGCTTAGTTGCCCTGAGGCATGTGGAATATTCCCGCACCAGGGATCAAACACCTGTCCCCTGCACTGGCAGGTGGATTCTTCACCACTGGACCACCAGGGAAGCCCAGGGATGTATATTTAAGCCTGATTCTCACTTGCTGAGATTTTCCAGGTCTCCTTTCTCTTCCTATGTTCCAGACCTCACCATTCCTCCCACTGTGTCCCTACAGTGCTTTGTCCTTAAAGGCTCCACATTGGACAGTTTATCATGTGATTTTTATAATTATCTGTTCATAATATGTGTCTCATCTATGGTACCATGATTCCCTAGAGGGCAGGAGCTGTATCTCTCTCACCATTATATGTCCAGCTTCACACTCAGAATCCATCATATCAGGCCCCTGGAATGACTGCTGAACGGCCATCCATCTCTAGGAATAAAAAGCAATAACTCTGAGATCCTGAGAGTCTTTTTTCTTATGAGAGCACCCAACTGGCAGTCAAGAGACCCTGGTTCAGCAACTGACCAGCTCTGGGCCCTGGATGCCTTGCTTATCCTATAGTTTGCCAAAAATCACTGGGTTGTGCTAAGGCTCAGATGGGCTTCCTAGGCGGCAGTAGTGGCAAACAACCCACCTGCCAACGCAGGAGACATAAGAGGCACAGTTTCGATCCTGGACTCGGGAAGATCCCCTGGAGGAGGGCATGGCAACCCACTCCAGCATTCTTGCCTGGAGAATCCCATGGACAGAGGAGCCTGGTGGGCTGGAGTCCATAGGGTCACAAAGAGTTGGACACAACTGAAGTGATTTAGCATGCACACAAAGGTCAAACAATATAACACACCAGAAAATACCTTGAGGAATAAAGCAGTATTACTAAACTCACCATTACCATCCCTATTTTATGGGCAAGACTCGGAGGTAACTGGTTTGATACACAACAGTTAGCAGGTGGATGGACTGGGATTCGAAGCTCTTTCCACTCTACCTCACACACTGCCTCCTACTTTGTGGTGCATATTTGTTAAAGTAATACATCAACATTTAGTGAATACATGCCATGTGCAAAGTTGTATATGTGTGTATGTTATTGGTGGTGAGGAGAGGTTGTAAAAATATAGTACTTAGATGCTGCAGTCACATCCAGTGGGTAGTCTTTAGTCCTCATCCTATTTAATCTCTCACCAATATTTGACCCTGTTGGCCACTTTCTCCTTGAAATACACTCCTCCCTTGGCCTTTGTAATACAGTCCTCTCTCTGTGACTATTCCTTTTCAGTTTTCTTTTAAAAATATTTTTTTTTGATGTGGGTCACTTTTAAAGTCTTTATTGAATTTGTTACAGTATGGCATGTATTTTACGTTTTGGTTTTTTGGTCATGAGGCCAGGAACCTGAGCCCCTGACCAGGAATGAAACCTGCACCCCCTGCATGGGGGGCTTAATCTTAACCTGTGGACCACGAGGGAAGCCCCCCTTTTCAATATTTTAAAAAGACTTTCCCCTTTCTACGTAGCCATTCACATGTTGGTATTTCTAGACACTCTCCTCTTTTCATTCCTTCTTTCTTCCACTACATTACCATCTGAAACAAAGGCTTCCAGGGCTATTTCTATACTGATGAGTTTTAAATTCATATCTCTGGGCCCCAGGCCAGTATGCCTCCTAGACATCTCCAGGACACTACAAATATAGGTCCAAAGCTAAATTTAACCTGTCTATCCTTCTTCCAGTACCCCTTCCTGATCTTCTTCCAGTTTTTCTGAAAGATATCATCGATGAAAGCCAAAAATCCGGGATTCATCTTTCGGTCTGCTCTCTTCTTCCCTCTTCCTCTGGGTGCAGCTCATTGCCAATCCTTATCAGTGTCTCCACTAATGAGTTCTCAGCTCTGTCTCGCTTCTCCATTTCCACGGTCCCGCTGCAGTCCATGCCAGCCCCACCTCTCAGCAAGACTGCCGCGTTAGCACCCTGACCTGGTCTTCCACCATCCTCGCGGGCCCTCCTCCTCAAGTCCCTTTTCTACACACAGAGTGATGTTGTTATTATTTTTTTATTTTATTGACTTCATTTTATTGAATATTTGTCTTCATTTATTTATTTGGCTGTACGGGTCTTAGCTGCGGCATGGGGGAATCTTAGCTGTGACACGTGAGGTCTAGTTCCCCAACTAGGGATTGAACCATGTCTCCTGTACTAGAAGTACAGCAGCTTAACTGTGGGGCCACCAGGGAAGCCCCAGAGTGATGCTTTTAAAAATGCAGATATACTCCTTTCCCCACCCTTAATGGATTTACATTATCTTAGGAAAAAGACAGGATCTTTCTCACGGCATGGCTTCTCAATGGTCTGGTTCTTGCCCACTCTTCTGGCCTCATCTCATTCCCCCTTCCTCTCTCTTTACACTTCAGTATCGCTGGTCTTGCACTTCTAAGGACTTACTTTCTCCAATTCACAAGTGGGTCCTGGTATAGGTTGTTTCTTCTGTTTGAAATTCTCATTCTACCTCTGTCTACCCTGTGGCAAGCTGAATATTTGCCCCCAAAGATATTCCAGATTGAAATCTCTGAAATCCATGAATGCTACCTTATATGGTATCAAGGGCTTTGGACATATTGTTAAAGACTCTGAAATTTTGGAGATTATCCGAAATGATCCCTGCATGGAATCGCTAGAATGAGACAGAAAGAGACTTGACATAGAAGGCGGAAGGCAATGTGATGACGGAAGCAAGGAAGCAGGAAGGGATCTGAAGAGGTTGTGATTGGGCTTTGAAGACAGAAGGAGATGTCTTGGCCAAAGAATATAGTATTAGAAGCTGGAAAAGGCAAAACAATGAATTCTTCTATACCACCTCCTGAGTAAGCATGGCCCGTGCGCACCTTAGTTTCTGCCCAGTGAGACACCTTTTGGACTTAGGCCTCCAGAACTGTAATCTGAGAGGCTAGTTTCTGCCCAGTGAGACACCTTTTGGACTTAGGCCTCCAGAACTGTAATCTGAGAGGCTTCTAAGAAGGTACTGAGTTTATAGCAATTTGTACAGCAGCAGTAGGAAACTAGTACAATAGCTTCCTGTTCAAACAAATGCTTTGAAGCAATGGAGCCACAGACATAGAGACAGACTTATGGATGCAGATGGGAAGGAGAGGGCGGGATGGGTTGAGAGAGTAGCAGGGAAACATACACAGTACCATATATAAAATTAGATAGCTGGTGGAAATTGACTGCTGGATGCAGGGAGCTCAAATCTGGTGTGCTGTGATAACCTAAAGGGGTGGGGTGGGGTGAGAAGTGGGAGAGAGGATCAAGAGGGAGGGGACACATGTATGCCTATGGCTGATTCATGTTGATATGTGGTGGGAACCACAATACTGTAAAGCAATCATCCTCCAATTAAAAATAAATAAGTACATTTAAAAAAAAAGAAAGAGGAAAAAAAAAATGCTTTGAACTCTCCAGAGTGAAAGAAGAGAGGCCAGGCCAGGGGGTTGGAGCTGCATTGTCCAATATGGAAGCCAGAGCTCCAGGTGGTTACTGAGCCCTTGAAAGTTACACTTGAGTTAGTGCAGCTGAGGAGGAACGAGGAAAGATTTAGATCATTTTCCTAAAAGCAGTGCAAATCCAAAGGAGGTGAGGGAGAGGAATGCATTTGAATTTGATGGAACTGCCAACTGAACTTAACCTTCCCTTGCCCCTGTCTACAGTAATGGGCACATGACCCAGGCCTGGCCAACTGTAGTAGACTCTCCCCAAGGCCGTGGTAGCTGGCCTGATGGTCTCATACCCAGGCCAGAGCAATCAGGAGTGCCTCCAGGGGTTTTATATGAATGCAGAGAGGGCGAGCTCTCTTTTCCCCTCAGAGCTGCAGAGCTGGGATTATGTAAAACTGGAACTATCTCTGACCCCAAGCTCCCCTTCTCCCTCTGCTTGGGGAAGTGCTTGATAGGAGGGATAAGAAAGTTGACATACAGAGAGAAGCAGAGTTCAGATTGGCGGGGGTGGGGGTACAGAGAGAACCATCTGATTACGTTTCTGGAGTCCCTGGGTCCTTAAGGTCACTCTGGTCCCTGCAATTACAAGGGAAAGGGTCACACAAAGCTGGGATTGTAGGAGGCCACCTTTGCCACTGTGTGGAGGGAGCTTTCCAAAAATGAAGCCAAGAGGGAAGGAGGCAGAGATGAGAAATCATGGAAAAGAGTAGGCGTCCTGAAGGAGAGCTTGTGAACTTCTGGGATCCAATGAGTCTAATGCTAGCATGACCTCTTAGCTGTCCTCATCATGTGAGCAAATAAGTTCCCCTTTTTTTCCTAAGTATTTTGAGTTAGGGTTCTTTCACTTGACCAATCCAGTTTTATTCATACGGCTAGCCAAGTGACTGTGCATTATTTGAAATAAGATGTTTAAATATTTATATTTGCACCAAGCAAAGAAAAAGAAACTATTCAGAGATTCTCATAAGAAGATTAGGCAATAGAAGCAATAACCTATTATACAACCGCCTTATAAACAGCAGCGATAAATTCAGGTCCCAGTCAATCAGTGGCCTCCCTGCTAAGTTCCATTCTATTCCACGCACTCTCCTCCCCCTCATCAGTCCTAGGGTGAGCTGTGATGCCAAAGGAGACATAGGGTCTGTGATCTCATGCTTTTATTATCCTCTGTCTCTATCCTGTTGACGATGATTTCAAAAGTATTAAAATATAAGATCTGCAAGGTAAGGAGTTTTGATCTCTTTTGGTCCCTGTTGTATCTTCAGTACCTAGAATAGTGCCAGGCTGATAATAAGTGCTCAAAAAATGTTTTTGAATTGAATGAATGAATGTCAGCAACAGCTACTTTGCACCCATTGTGTTAGGATGCAACATCAGGAGATGCAAGAGAACTGAAAAAGTCAGGAATGGTTCTCGGCCCTTGCAGAGGGTACAAATTAATTTTGACTCTAATTTTTCTTTATTATTATTATTAATTTTTTCTCATTGCCCTGCTCCCACCCTGCCCTGTGCCCCCCAATTCTTTCTTTCTCAATCTATTTTAAGCCATAGCCTGAAAATAATTGAGTTTGTTCTCTTATAATTTTCAAAATGCTCTTCAAAGAGCACCCACGTTCTGAGAAATTCTCACGTCATGTCATCTAGTTCAGATATTTCCTTAGATGCTAAAGTGGGTGTGGATCAAATGCTTAGGAATTACAGACTCCCTGGAACCCCCTAGAGATACGATCGTTTGTTTTTAAGCTTAGAAAATAAACACGGCAGGGTAGGATAATTTAATTCCACATCTGGGATGAAAAGATGGCAGCACATTCTGAGTTACTCATGGAGCAAACATAACCCATTCAAGTAAGCCACTGGAAATTGTGAATAAAATTACCATAGTGACTTCGTAATGGTGGTTTTCTGAATGCCACCAGTCAGTCCACAACGGGAGATCTGCCAGAGTCCCCTATGCTTCTGAACTGGTCTTGAGTCATGGCCAACCTACTGTCACTCCCTGACCTGAATGCATTGTTTTTGGTAATCCACGTGGACCCTGGAGGCTGGGCTGCGGATACCCAGTGCGCACGCGCAGATCAAAAGCTTGGTTCCCAGCATCAGCACGTCGGGCACAGGGAATTCTGCCCATAAGGTCAGGGCAGGGTTACAGCAGATGCTTGCCCCACCCTGACACAGTGCCCGGGGGCAGCCATCTATAAACCCGTCGAGGCCGTCAGTCTCCCAGTGTCTTCCCAGCAAGAGTGTGTGCACAGGGCTTTTAGCACCAGCAGCTGGGTGCCGTACACTTCTGTTTGCTTAAGGAGTCATTATCAGCCAGAAAGGAATTATGACGTCAGTCTGGTCTTTGTGGATTTCCTGATTCATTGTTTAAGAAGGAGACATACTCCTAATGAGCCTTAGCTCAGATATCTGGTGAGGTATCTGGTTCAATCTATATCATAGGATCATCATTTTTCATTTTCCACGTCCTGAAAAATTCTTTGACATCGTAGAAATCAGTTCCACGGAACAGAGGAACGAGGGGCTTGTTTTCCGTCTTTCTTCCCTTCTAGCTACAGGGCGGGGCTTCAAACAATGAAAGGCAGAAGACAGCTGGGAGAATCCTGATGATTTTCAGATTCTGTCTTTCATAACAAAGCTGCAGTTTAGGCACCCTCTGCCATCCGTCAGGTCCTGGTGTCCCGGAGTCGGGGCTGTTTCCGAGGCTGAGCGCCCCTCAGCTCTCTGAACTACACGCACGGGAGATCTGAGATCTGCGTGGCTCCTTTTCTCAGCTGCAAAGCGAGGATCTGAGGGCTGAGCCCCTGTCTGCGTTCAAGGGGCAGGATAGTGTCTGTGAGGCTCTTGGGCCTTTCAAGACAGGTGCCGTAAGAACGTGAGATAAAAGTTTCCGGAGATGAAACGCTGGTCAGGAGGCCCTTTGAGGGCTGATAACACTGTGCAATTGCTTCCCACCCCCCAGCCCCCAGCCCTCCTCTGTTGTCAAGCCCTTGGCATTCAGTTGGCTGTAAGGACTTGAGGGGGGAAAGGTCCTGCATTGTAACGCCTCTTCCCTGGCTCCCCCTCCAGGGAAAGGGGCGAGAAGAAAGGAGGGGAGTCGGGAGGCTGGAGGGGGCGGTGAGGGAGGGTTCTGATGCGGATCTCTTCCCAACAGCGTTGGAGGAGGGCAGAGCCGCTGAGATGGCCACACGCTCCTCATGCTCACTCTTTCCAGGATGTCTGGGGCCTCTGTAGCTGTGGTTCCCTCTTATCTTCTCCCCGGCTGGGAAGGAGGTAGGGCTTCCACTGAGACTGGCGGCGGGTGGCCAGCCAGACCCCCCTGGAACTTGGTGATGGCCCCGCTCTAGTACGTGGTGGTGTTGTCCACCATTCATTATGTGTGTCTCCCAACAGATGGAGCTCCTTCTGAGGACAGGAGCTGGGCTTCCTCCACATTTCCCCCACTTCTCTGATTCTGAATTCCAAGAGAATCTGCTGGCACAGAACCTGCTGGATAACAAGAATTGAAGTGAAAGGGACTTTGACAAACTAGAGCTTCAACTCTTCTCCCAAACACACACACATACATACATATGTGCGTGTACTCAGTCGCGTCTGACTCTTTGTGACCCTATGGGATATAGCTCGCCAGGTTCCTCTGTCCATGAGGATTCTCCAGGCAAGAATACTGGAATGGGTTGCCATGCCCTCCTCCAGGAGATCCTCCCAACCCAGGGATCAAACCTATGTCTCTTGTGTCTCCTGCATTGGCAGTCAGGTTCTTTACCACTAGCACCACTTGGAAAGCCCATTTATACATAACTGAATCAGTTTTCTGTACACCTGAAACCAACACAATATTGTAATTCAACTATCCTTCCATAAAAAAAAAAAAAAAAAGACTGATACTACAAGAAGTGCAAGTCCAGGGGATCGGTGATACTCCAGGACTCCAGAAGGTCCTAGCACAGCCATGCCACTGGGATGGAGTTGAGAGATGACAAATTTGAACCTTTGTTGTTGTTCAGTCACTAATTCATGTCTGACTCTTCATGACACGCCAGGCCTTTCTGTCCTTCACCATCTCCCAGAGCTTGCTCAAACTCATGTCCATTGAGTCAGTGATGCCATCAAACCACCTCATGCTCTGTCGCTCGCTTTTCCTCCTGCCCTCATTCTTTCCCAGCATCAGGATCTTTTCCAGTGAGTCAGCTCTTCGAATCAGGTGGCCAAAGTATAGGAGCTTTTGAACCTTGAAGCTGGTTAATTTCACAAACAGCCCACATCCTGTTAATCTACACATCTGTTTTTTAAATGTTTTCTAAATGTTATCTGTATGATGCATTTCTTTATAGGGAGAGATCTCATCTCATTTTTATTTATAAACTCTGTGCTTCCAAACACCCCTACTAATGTATAACCTCAGACTCCTCTTCCTACTTCTATGATATAGTTGTGGTCAGCAGAATAATGACTCCTAAATAAGTTCACATCCTAATTCCTGAAATCTGTGTTACTTTTATATGGCAATGGGACTTTCCAGATGTGATTGAGTTAAGGATCTTGAGAGGAAGAGCTTATCCTGGATTATCTGGGAGGCTGGTACATAGGAGGGACACAGGAGGAATCGGAGGAATCAGAGGAGAGGTCGCTGAGACCTTGGAAGCAGGGGTCAGAGTGATGCACTTTGAAGACACATAAAAAGGTCACACATCAAGGAATTCAGGTGGCCACAAGAGGCTGAAAAAGACAAGGAAGTGGATTCTCCCCTGGATCTTCCAGAAGAAGCCAGCCCTGCCAACAGCTTGACCTCAGCCTTGTGAATCTCATTTTGGATTTCTGACCTCCAGACATATAAGACAATGCTTTTCTGTTGTTTTACGCCACAAAGTTTGTGGGAATTTGTTACAGCATCAGTAGGGAACTCTGCAGTGGCAGGGCTGGTACCAGGGGTCTGGGTGACTGGAGGGCAGGGTGAGAGTCCTGCTGGATGGAGGAGGCAAGAAACAGGTGTAGACAACCTGCTGATGTCCAGCCCTCTCCCTACAGGTCTTGGGCTGGGGAGGTGACATCGTTCCAGCTTTGTCCATCCCTAGGGACTTAAATCGGAGTGGGCAATGGCAACCCACTCCAGTACTCTTGCCTGGAAAATCCTATGGATGAGGAGCCTGGTGCGCTGCAGTCCATGGGGTCGCTGGGAGTCCGACACTGGGTGACTTCACTTTCACTTTTCACTTTCATGCACTGGAGAAAGAAATGGCGACCCACTCCGGTGTTCTTGCCTGGAGAATCCGAGGGACGGGGGAGCCTGGTGGGCTGCCGTATGGGGTCACACAGAGTCGGACATGACTGAAGCGACTTAGCAGCAGCAGCAGGGACTTAAATGCAAAATTCTGGCTACGGTGGTTGCTTGGTGATGGAGCAGCAAATGGGAGCAAGCAACAGTGCTTCTATGATGCCTGGGGCTCCCCACATGAAGCTTGTCCTCACCCCTAAAAATCACCCACAGTGACACAAGCTAGGGCTTGAACTCTACTCTAAAACACATGCCCAGAAAAAGAATCTAATGGTCCCAGAGGAAATGAACCTGAAAGTTACTGCCTAAAAGATGAGTCAGATGCCATTGGCCATATAGTGACAGAGACCCAACTGACCCAAGCGCATAGCACATCATATATATATTGGGTGTGCTCAGTTGCTCAATCATGTCTGACTCTTTGCAACCCCATGGACTGTAGCCTGCCAGGCTCCTCTATCCATGTGATTTCCCAGGTAAGCATACTGGAGAGGGTTGCCATTTCCTACCCGAGGGAATCTTCCCTACCCAAGGATCAGACCCTCATCTTGTGCATTGGCAGGCAGATTCTTTACCACTAGTGCCACCTGGGAAGCCGTATATATATGATAAGGGACGGTATTAGAACTATAAGATAAGACCAACTGAGAAGTAAAAAAAAAAAAAAAAATTAGATGTATGAAAAATTCAATAGTTGAATCAGTAACACGGAGAAGGGATAAATGCTTGGAAGAGTACATCTGAGACCAAGCTTGTGAGTTTAGGATATACGATTGAAGGACTTTGCCAGAAGGAAACTGGAGAGGAAATTTAAGAGAAAAATCAAATCCAAGGGCACCGAAGACCGAAGTAGAAATGCCATTATTTTTCTAATAGGAACCACCAGAAAGAGAAAAATATGAAAAAAGAAATGTATGGAGAAATCATGGAGACTAGCTTCCTAGAATTACAGATAAAACATTAAAAGACCCATTAGCAAGATAAAGAGAACCTCACACATAGATGTATTAAAAGAGGGACATAGGCAGAGACTGAGAAAGAAAATGGAACATTTATTAAACCATAAAGGAAGTTGTCATAAGAACCAAAGGATTAGTATCATGTAAATTACATTCTAAAACTATAAAACAATATGGGTCAATTTCGCTGTTGAATATAGATGCGTAATTCTTAAAATGTTAGCTAGCTGAATCCAACAATGGTTTTATAAATAAATCATGATCAAGTGAGGTAGATCCATAAACACAGGCATAATGTTAGATGAACATCATAGATATATCTTAAAGGTACAAAGATGAGTAAAGTGATAAACAAAGTGAGATACACACAAAATACCTTTAACATGAAATAAAAGTACGTGCACACAAAACACCAGTACATGAATTTTGGGAATGGTTTTCCCAGGTGGAACAGTGGTAAAGAATCCACCTGCCAATGCAGGTTATGCAAGAGACACAGGTTCGATCCCTGGGTCAGGAAGATCCCCTGGAGTTGGAATGGCAACCCACTCAAGTATTCTTGCCTGGAGAATTCCATGGATAGAGGAGCCTGGTGGGTTACAGTCCATGGAGTTGCAAAGAGACAGACATGACTGATCACATACACACATACAAAGGAAAGATGCACAATGAACAAATCAGAATGATTGCTATTGGGTAGGGTGAGAGAAACTGGAATGGAGGTTGAGCATAAAAAGATAAGTACTGATAAAAAGAGGAAAATCTGAGTTCAGCATGGTAGAGCTCAGTTATTCCTTCTAAGGTTGGTTTTCAAAATGGCCATGGTAATTTGCACCTCTTCTTTGTAAAAATAATTAATTAATTAATTTTAATTGGAGGTTGATTACTTTAATATTGTGATGGTTTTTGCCATACATCAACATGAATCCACCAAGGGTGTACACGTGTTCCCCATCCTGAACCCCCCTCCCACCTCCCTCCCCATACCATCCCTCAGGGTCATCCCAGTGCACCAGCCCCGAGCACCCTGTCTCATGCATCGAACCTGGACTGGCGATCTGTTTCATATATGGTAATATACATGTTTCAATGCTATTCTCTCAGATCATCCCACCCTCACCTTCTCTCACAGAGTCCAAAAGACTGTTCTTTACATCTGTGTTTCTTTTGCTGTCTTGCATACAGGGTCATTGTTACCATCTTTCTAAATTCCGTATATATGTGTTAGTTTGTATTGGTGTTTTTCTTTCTGGCTTACTTCAGTCTGTATAATAGGCTCCAGTTTCACCCACCTCATTAGAACTGATTAGAATGTATTCTTTTTAATGGCTGAGTAATACTCCATTGTGTATATGTACCACAGCTTTCTTATCCATTCATCTGCTGATGGACATGTAGATTGCTTCCATGTCCTGGCTATTGTAAACAGTGCTGTGATGAACATTGGGGTACATGTGTCTCTTTCAATTCTGGTTTCCTCAGTGTGTATGCCAGCAGTGGGATTGCTGGTCGAATGGCAGTTCTTTATTTCCAGTTTTTTAAGGAATCTCCACACTGTTCTCCATAGTGGCTGTACTAGTTTGCATTCCCACCAACAGTGTAAGAGGGTTCCCTTTTCTCCACACGCTCTCCAGCATTTATTGTTTGTAGACTTTTTGATAGCAGCCATTCTATGGCATGAGATGGCACCTCATTGCGGTTTTGATTTGCATTTCTTTGATAATGAGAATTTGCACCTTTTCTTATTTTTAACTTCTTGCTGTTGGCCACACCCTGCAGTGTGTGGGATCTCAGTTCTCTGACCAGAGACTGAGCCTGGGCAATGGCAGTAAAAGTCCAGAATCCTAACCACTAGGCAACCTGGGAAGTTCCCACAACTCTTCTTATTCAGAGATGAACTCTACTTGCCCATCCTTTGTATTTCTTCTTTGATCAAATTTCTTTGAGGAAGTTTTGACTGTATGTCTCAAGAGACCATGGAGCTTCCACTATTCCTTCTGGGGACCCTGAAAACACAATGCAGTCCTCCCGGGTAGCTGTTGGAGAAGAACCATAGGGACAGATGCCCTAGTGGTCCCCCACTGGCCTAACAAGGCTAGCACCAACCAGCCAGCCTCCATCAACTCACCAGTTTATGTTCTAAGAGGATCACTCTGGCTGCTGAGTTGAGCAAAATTGCTGGGGGGCAAAGGTTTGTGCCCACTTGACCCTGAACTTTTCCTGTAGTCATTTATCAAACCACCTTTGATCCCCATGCTCTAGAATTTTCTTTATCACTTTGCCCAAACCTCTCCCTTTTGTTTCTCCCAAGTGTTTGATGAATAAATGTTGAGTTAATGAATGAATGAAGGGCTAATCTCCCTCTTGGGACCTGACCTTGCACTTGACAGTGGAGATGAGCCCCATGTCTTGAAAGAAGGGAGGGGTGACATTTTAGGAGAAGCACAGAGAGGCATAAAGCCAGAGTTAGCTGCTGGGGAGTCAGTTCAGTTCAGTTCAGCCGCTCAGTCATGTCCGATTCTTTGCGACCACATGAATCGCAGCACGCCAGGCCTCCCTGTCCATCACCATCTCCTGGAGTTCACTCAAACTCACGTCCATCGAGGTGGTGATGCCATCCAGCCATCTCATCCTCTGTCGTCCCCTTCTCCTCCTGCCCCCAATCCCTCCCAGCATCACAGTCTTTTCCACTGAGTCAACTCTTCGCATGAGGTGGCCAAAGTACTGGAGTTTCAGCTTTAGCATCATTCCTTCCAAAGAAATCCCAGGGTTGATCTCTTTCAGAATGGACTGGTTGAGATGCAATCAGTGGCATTGAGCAACTCATCACCTACTAGAGGGGACAGATAGGTATACTCATTAGTACCAGGTGGAGAGTGCTATAAACAGGTACACAGAGGGAATTCCCTGTGGTCCAGGTGTTAAAAGTCTGCTCGTTCACCACAGTGGACATGGGTTCGATCCCTGTGCAGGGTAAGATCCTGCATGCCATGTAGCCAACGTGTTTAGAAGCTCTCTAACAGGCAGATGGATAGGAAGGTTTTCTGGAATTTGAAGGAGATCCTGTATTCCTCAGATATCTGTGTATACTGGACCATACACATGCTGTCACGTCAGATAATGTGCCCTGACTGCTTGTTACTCTTTATTTTCTTGTGTGTTCAGTTCAGTTCAGTTCAGTCACTCAGTCGTGTCTGACTCTTTACGACCCCATGAATCTCAGCACGCCAGGCCTCCCTGTCCATCACCAACTCCCGGAGTTCATTCAGACTCACGTCCATCAAGTCAGTGATGCCATCCAGCCATCTCATCCTCTGTCGTCCCCTTCTCCTCCTGCCCTCAATCCCTCCCAGCATCAGAGTCTTTTCCAATGAGTCAACTCTTCGCATGAGGTGGCCAAAGTCCTGGAGTTTCAGCTTTAGCATCATTCCTTCCAAAGAAATCCCAGGACTGATCTCCTTTAGAATGGACTGGTTGGATCTCCTTGAAGTCCAAGGGACTCTCAAGAGTCTTCTCCAACACCACAGTTCAAAAGCATCAATTCTTCAGCGCTCAGCCTTCTTCACAGCCCAACTCTCACATCCATACATGACCACAGGAAAAACCATAGCCTTGACTAGACGGACCTTCGTCGGCAAAGTAATGTCTCTGCTTTTCAATATACTATCTAGGTTGCTCATAACTTTTCTTCCAAGGAGTAAGCATCTTTTAACTTCATGGCTGCAGTCACCATCTGCAGTGATTTTGGAGCCCCCCCAAATAAAGTCTGCCACTGTTTCCACTGTTTCCCCATCTATTTCCCATGAAGTGATGGGACCAGATGCCATGATCTTCGTTTTCTGAATGTTGAGCTTTAGACTTCTAAATCTGACTGCACACTGCCTAGGCACTGCATGCTACTCACGCAATCGTGTCTGACTCTGCCCCCTCACGGACTGCAGCCCGCCAAGCTCCTCTGTCCATGGAGTTCTCCAGGCAAGAATACTAGAGTGGGTTGTCATTCCCTTCTCCAGGAGATCCTCCCGATCGAACCTGGTCTCCCGCATTGTCAGCAGATTCTTCACCATCTCCAGAAGCTCCACAGAACCTCAGACTCTCTCTCTTCTCTATTCTGGCTCATAGCGCCATCAGTCATCAGCATAGCAAAGCCGGAAGCTGCAGTGCTCCCTTCGACTGCTTCTCCCCTCTCGCGGCAACCCGTCTCTAAGTTGCGTTGGTTCTCTTCTCCTGAACTGCTCCTCCCCCCTCATCCCTAAAATGGCTGCCAGCTTAGTACTCCCTCCTCTTCCCTAAAATGGCTGCCAGCTTAGCTCCAATGCCTCGCTCCTGGGCTTCTGATAGACTCTGATCGTCCCACCTACAATCTCCCTTCCATCTAATCCTTCCACGCAGTGGTCAAAGGCATCTTTCAAAAATGCAGATCAGATGCTAATCTTATCCTGGATAAGCCCAGGATGAGCAGTTTCCAAATTACTTCTCTGTTCACCCCTCAGTATCACACTCGGCCACACTAAAGTCCCCCAGTACTAGACACCTCTGTGCCTTTCCACACATGACCTCCTTCCTCTTTCTTTGTCCTTCTGGAAGATTCCTACTCACTCTTTTGGAGCTTGTTCATGTGTCATTTGGGCTTCCCAGGTGGTGCTAGTGGTAAAGAACCTTCCTGCCAATGCAGATCTAAGAGACCCTAGTTTGATCCCTGGGTGGGGAAGATCTTCTGGAGGAAGGCATGGTAACCCATTCTAGTGTTCTTGCCTAGAGAATCCCATGGACAGAGGAGCCTGGCAGGCTACAGTCTGTGGGGTAGCAGAGAGCTGGACATGATTGGGTGACTTAGCTTGCAAGCATGTGTCAGTACTCAGGAAAGTCTTTCCTGCACACCCCTTATTGAACCACTCTGGGTGCCCCCACCATGCCTCCAATTCCACTATAAATCTATTAGGGTCTGGATGTCACTTTGCCGACTAAGGTCCGTCTAGTCAAGGCTATGGTTTTTCCTGTGGTCGTGTATGGATGTGAGAGTTGGACTGTGAAGAAGGCTGAGCACCGAAGAATTGATGCTTTTGAACTGTGGTGTTGGAGAAGACTCTTGAGAGTCTCTTGGACTGCAAGGAGATCCAACCAGTCCATTCTGAAGGAGATCAGCCCTGGGATTTCTTTGGAAGGAATGATGCTAAAGTTGAAACTCCAGTAGTTTGACCACCTCATGCAAAGAGTTGACTCATTGGAAAAGACTCTGATGCTGGGAGGGATTGGGGGCAGGAGGAGAAGGGGACGACAGAGGATGAGATGGCTGGATGGCATCACGGACTCGATGGACGTGAGTCTGAGTGAACTCTGGGAGTTGGTGATGGACAGGGAGGCCTGGCGTGCTGCGATTCATGGGGTCACAAGAGTCAGACATGACTGAGCGACTGAACTGAACTGAACTGATGTCACTTTTCAACTGGATCAAAATCATCTGTGGAGGATTTTGATTGTTTTTTTAATTAAAATTTTTTTAAGATTTCTTTTTGACCTGGACCATTTTTAAAGTCTTTATTGAATTTTTATATATATATATATATATGCCCAGAGGCATATGAGATCTTGGCTCGCACCCCCTGTATTGGAAGGTGAAATCTTAACCACTGGACCACCAGGGAAGTCTCTTCCATGGAGCTTTTCTTTCTTTCTTTCCTTTTTTAACATATAATGCTGCTTGAATCCTCTTGCTAGAAATTTGGATTCAGAGGTTTGAGGTGGGGTTTGGTTTCTGCTTTTACTAATCCCACAGGAGTGGAAAAGCCCTCTCAGATGAAATTTATTTGCTTGAGTTGGTGTTTCTCCGTGATAGTGAGGAACAAGGGTTCTGGAGCAAGATTACTTGGCTTTGAATCCTGGCTCTGCCACTTGGTTGTTGAGTCATCTTGGGTAATTTTCTTCACTGTATCTATAAAATGGTGAAGAAGGCAATGGTAACCCACTCCAGTATTCTTGCCTGGAAAATCCCATGGACAGAGGAGCCTGGTGGTCTATAATCCATGGAGTCTCAAAGAGTAAGACACAGCTGAGCAGCTAACACTTTGTCTGTAAAATGGGGGTAAAAATAGCTCTTACTTTACAAGTTGTGAAAATTAAATGAGTAATAAAGTCCTTAGAACAATGCCTGGTAAGTACTTGATATGTGTCAGCTGTTATTTGCTGTTTTCCATTAGCTTTCAGTTCAGTCGCTCAGTTGTATCCATGGACTGCAGCACTCCAGGCTTCCCTGTCCATCACCAACTTCCGGAGCTTACTCAAACTCATGTCCATCCAGTCGGTGATGCCATTCAACCATCTCATCCTCTGTCTTCCGCTTCTCCTCCTGCCTTCAGTCTTTCCCAGCATCAGGATCTTTTCCAATGAGTCAGTTCTTTGCATCAGGTGGCCGAAGTATTGGAGTTGCAGCTTTAGCATCAGTCCTTCCAATGAATATTCAGGACTGATTTCTTTTAGGATTGACTGGTTGGATCTCCTTGCAGTCCAAGGGACTCTCAAGAGTCTTCTCCAACACCACAGTTCAAAGCATCAAGTCTTCTGAACTCAGCTTTCTTTATAGTTCAACTCTCACATCCATACATTACTATTAGAAAAATTATAGCTTTGACTAGATGGACCTTTGTAGGCAAAGTAATGTCTCTGCTTTTTAATATGCTGTCTAGGTTGGTCGTAACTTTTCTTCCAAGGAGCAAGCATCTTTTAACTTCATGGCTGCAGTCACCATCTGCAGTGATTTTGGAGCCCAAGAATACAAAGTCTCTCACTGTTTCCCTTGTTTCCCCATCCATTTGCCATGAATGATGGGACTAGATGCCATGATCTTAGTTTTCTGAATGTTGAGTTTTAAGCCAACTTTTTCACTTTCCTCTTTCACTTTCATCAAGAGGCTCTTGAGTTCTTCTTCACTTTCTGCCATAAGGGTGGTGTCATCCTCATATCTGAGGTTATTGATATTTCTCCTGGCAATCTTGATTCCAGCTTGTGCTTCCTCCAGCCTGGCATTTCACATGATGTACTCTGCATAGAAGTTAAATAAACAGGGTGACAATATACAGCCTTGATGTACTCCTTTCCCTATTTGGAACCAGTCTGTTGTTCCATGTCCAGTTCTAACTGTTGCTTCTTGACCTGCATACAGATTTTTCAGGAGGCAGGTCAGATGGTCTGGTGTTTGCTGTTAGCAAGTGTTTATTCTTTGAATCAAAGCCTTGCCTGGCTTATGTATTGGCACATAGTAAATGTTTGAGGAGTTGAATTGAAAATTATAATTTGTGTGGGAATAAAACTAGAAGACAGGATGGGAGTAACTTTGGACCTACAGTTTCCTGCATTATCAGAAAGGGTTAGTGTTGTAAGCAGTCAGTAGCCCACCCAATTATTGTCCAAAGATGAGAACCAGCAGGTGGACACAGAGTAAAAATATCTCAGGCTACAAAAATGCAGAAACATGGTGGAAAATTGGAGCATACTCTAAAAGATTTGTTGACAAAAATGTTTCTTTTTAAAAGTGATTTGGTTAGTTAATCAAACACTGAATAAAAATAAAGCATATCCATGTTAACTAGTGGCTTTGAAAAATGACATGAATTTATTATCCTGGCACCTTAGAGCTGGAAGAGTCTTGAACATCTTAACTCCTCAGATCTCTGTTTCCTTATCTACAAAAAAAAGGTGGGGGGTGTTGACGTGGCTTCTCTAAAGTCATATGACCTCTTGTGCCAAAATTAGATCCCATGTCAGTGCTTGGTCCAGCAGGGTCAGCTGCTTGCATGGTAATTAATTGTGATAATTATCAAATCAAACGTGTTACATTCTGATGCCTGTCAAGCCTGCTCCTCCTTCTGTTATGATGGCATTGCCCTCCTCCCAACTATCTTCAGTTAGTTAGTACTGATCAGAATGGCAATCTGTCATATTGTGGGAGGACATGTTAGAATGTGTTAAGTCAACGAGTCAGGAAAACACACACAGATTAGCTGATGAGCAGAGAAGAGCAGATGTGATAGCAAATATTAGGCCCCAGAAAATTTACATTCTTTAGTCAAAAGAGTGAGATAAACCAAGAAAATATTTTTTTTTTTAATCTGTTAAGTAGGCTATAAAAGACTGGACAAAAATTGAACCTCAACAATACTCTTCCCATGTCCCTTCAATTATGGTGATTTAGTTCATTGTAATATTCTGATGTGCACTTTACTTAACTGTATTCAGTTTTATTCCTTCCAAGGGTATAAAGCACACCGCTGTGTACGCAGGGGAAAATAATAAGTAATATGCTGACGTAAACTGCATTGCAGTTTTACGGTCAGGCCCTATTAAAAATCAAAGAATTTGTTTCTCTCTATGTCCTTTTCACTCAAATTAATTTGTACACATTGGATGATTCATACAAGTGAAATTAAATAATTAGATTGGGGGCAAGCACATATTTTGATTTGTCCGAGTCTTTGGAATGTTTTAGACCATCTTAGCTTTGTGACCCCAAGATGTGTTTTTCTACTTCTCTGAGCCTCATATTTCTCTTCTGTAAAGCAAGGATGAAAATACCAGTCTCACAAGAGTGTTGCATGCATACCTCTTGAGTGTCTGAAAACACCAGCGAAACATCTCATACATAGAAAATGCTCCAAATATTTTGTTTCCTATGGACATTTCATCTTTTCCACTCCTCTTTCATCTCTTCAAGAATATCAAATTATCCTTGAAGTATAAATTGAGAGGTTTGCTGCCTAATATACAGGGAAGTAGCTAGCACTGGTTAATAATTCTCCCTTTGTCTGATCTTACCCATATTTTTTGATGGGGGGGTCAATTTTATTTTTTATTTTTAATTGAAATATAGTTGATTTACAATGTTGTGTTAGTTTCAGGTATATAGCAAAGTGATTCAATTATATATATATATATATATATTCATCTATCTATATTCTTTTTCAGATTCTTTTCCCTTATTGATTATAACAAAGTATTGAGTATAGTTCCCTGTACTATACATTAGGTCCTTGTTGGTTATGTATTTTCTGTATAATAGCAGATATATATTAACCCCAGACTTCTAATTTATCCCTTCCCCGTCCTTTCCCTTTTGATAATCAAAAAGCTTGTTTTCTTTCTTTCTTCTTTTGGCGGCATTAAGTCTTTATTGCTGCACAAGGGTTTTTTCTGGTTGCAGTGAGCATGGGCTTTTCATTGAGATGGCTGCACAAGGGCCCTAGAGCTCAGGAGCGGTGGCCCACAGCCTTAGTGCTTTGCAGCATATGGGATCTTTCCATACTAGGGGTCAAACCCATGTCCTCTGCATTGGTGGGCGGATTCTTAACTGCTGGACCATCAGGGAAGTCCCCATAAATTTGTTTTCTATGTCTGTGGGTCTATTTCCATTTTGTATGTAAGTTTATATGTATCATTTTCTTTAGATTACTCATATAAGGGATATCATATGATATTTCATCTTTCCCTGTCTGGCTTATTTCACTTAGTGTGACAGTCTCTAGGTCCATCCATGCTGCTGCCAATGGCATTATATCATTCTTTTTTAATGACTGAGTAGTATTCCACTGTATAAATACGTACCACATTTTCTTTATTCATTCATCTGTCAGACATTTAGTTTGCTTCCATGTCTTGGCAATTGTGAATAGTGCTGCTACGCTGGGGTACATGTATGTTTTCTAAATGTTTATGGAAACAGAAAGGAACCTTTCCATGGTTGGTTCTTTCATTCTCCAAAAGAGATATAATTACTCTATAAGTGGAACATTTCCCGGTCACTGAAGCACTTTGAGTATAGGTACCACCTCCTATGTGAGACAAGAGATCCAGACCCTTGACGAAGCTTCAAAAGAGGTAGTTAGGTTACATATGAGGAAATTTATTTCTGCAGTATTTTCCACCCAGAAGTGGGTCTGGCAGGGTAGCTGTCCAGTAGCTTCTGCTACATAAACAAAAACAAGGGCTTCTAGAAAGAAGTTATTGAACTGGTTGATAGGATTTCCTGGATTCATTTCTCAAATTTCATAATAGAAAACATGGAAAGAAATGACTGGGGAAGAGAAGGGTGGAAACAGTGCAATGAGATATTGAGCAACTGAATGGAAATGAGGCTTGTCAATATTCTTGGTGATTTTCTCCAACCAACATCTGTTACGAGTACTGTGTGTGTGTGTGCTTGGTCGTGTCTGACTCTTCACGACCCCATGCACTGTAGCCTGCCAGGCTCCCCGGTTCCTGGGGTTTTCCAGGCAAGAATCCTGCAGTGGGTTGCCATTTCCTTCTCCATGGGATCTTCCTGACCCAGGGATCAAACCCGTGTCTCCAGTGTCTCCTGCATTGCAGGCGGATTCTTTACCTGCTGAGTCATCAAGGAAGAAATCCATTACAAATATAATCAGAAGTTAAAAAGTGATTTGCAAAAAAAAAAAGCTCATTCAAGGAAGAAATTTGGAGGAAGATATCCTGCTTCTTGATGCAGAATCAAGTTTGGCTATGATGGCCAATGACGTCTCCAGTGACCAGGAGAGAAGCAATTCTGGAGTGGGATTACTGCAGAGCTTAAAGAAATGCCTTGTTTGAAAAAAGTCCTACACTAAACAAATTATTTTAGATTATACACGCTTAATATAAACATTTAATTAATTCAGAAAAGAGGAGGAAAGAACCTCATTTCCAAATCTTTTTAGATAACAAATCCATACACATTTATCCAGATACCTTTCTATGAATTTATATAATTTGAGTATATGTATGCAACTTTCCTGGAATGTGAAGTCAAGTGGGCCTTAGAAAGCATCACTATGAACAAAGCTAGTGGAGATGATAGAATTCCATTGAGCTATTTCAAATCCTGAAAGATGATGCTGTGAAAGTGCTGCACTCAATATGCCAGCAAATCTGGAAAACTCAGCAGTGGCCACAGGACTGGAAAAGGTCAGTTTTCATTCTAATCCCAAAGAATGCTCAAACTACCACACAATTGCACTCATCTCACACGCTAGTAAAGTAATGCTCAAAATTCTCCAAGCCAGGCTTCAGAAATACGTGAACCGTGAACTTCCAGATGTACAAGCTGGTTTTAGAAAAGGCAGAGGAACCAGAGATCAAATTGCCAACATCCGCTGGATCATGGAAAAAGCAAGAGAGTTCCAGAAAAACATCTATTTCTGCTTTATTGACTATGCCAAAGCTTTTGACTGTGTGGATCACAATGAACTGTGGAGAATTCTGAAAGAGATGGGAATACCAGACCACCTGACCTGCCTCTTGAGAAACCTATATGCAGGTCAGGAAGCAACAGTTAGAACTGGACATGGAACAACAGACTGGTTCCAAATAGGAAAAGGAGTGCGTCAAGGCTGTATATTGTCACCCTGCTTATTTAACTTCTATGCAGAGTACATCAGGTGAAATGCCAGGCTGGAGGAAGGACAAGCTGGAATCAAGATTGCTGGGAGAAATATCAATAACCTCAGATATGCAGATGACACCACCCTTATGGCAGAAAGTGAAGAGGAACTCAAGAGCCTCTTGATGAAAGTGAAAGAGAAGAGTGAAAAAGTTGGCTTAAAGCTCAACATTCAGAAAACGAAGATCATGGCATCTGGTCCCATTACTTCATGGGAAATAGATGGCGAAACAGTGGAAACAGTGTCAGACTTTATCTTTTGGGGCTCCAAAATCAGATGGTGACTGCAGCTATGAAATTAAAAGATGCTTACTCCTTGGAAGGACAGTTATGACCAACCTAGATAGCATATTAAAAAGCAGAGACACTACTTTGCCAACAAAGGTCCGTGTAGTCAAGGCTATAGTTTTTCCTGTGGTCATGTATGGATGTGAGAGTTGGACTGTGAAGAAAGCTGAGCACCGAAGAATTGCTGTTTTTTAACTGTGGTGTTGGAGAAGACTCTTGAGAGTCCCTTGGACTGCAAGGAGATCCAACCAGTCCATTCTAAAGGAGATCAGTCCTGGATGTTCTTTGGAAGGACTGATGCTAAAGCTGAAACTCCAGTAGTTTGGCCACCTCATGTGAAGAGTTGACTCATTGGAAAAGACTCTGATGCTGGGAGGGACTGGGGGCAGGAGGAGAAGGGGACGACAGAGAATGAGATGGCTGGATGGCATCACCGACTCGATGGACATGAGTTTGAGTGAACTCCAGGAGATGGTGATGGACAGAGAGGCCTGGCGTGCTGGGGTTCATGGGGTGGCAAAGAGTCAGACACAACTGAGCAACTGAACTGAACTGAACTGATGCAACTTTACCTAAATGGCATTAGGCAGCTTGCATTTTTACTCTATATATATATATCTATCTTAGATTTCCATTGGAAAAAAACAGAAGTCTTTGTCATCATTGTTAACGGCTATATATTTCATTATGTTGGAATTTACTCACAAGCTCTAATAAGCAATGTCTGCCTGAAATGTGGGAGACCTGGGTTTGATCCATGGGTTGAGAAGATCCCCTGGAGAAGGAAATGGCAACTCAACTCTAGTACTCTTGTCTGGGAAATTCCATGGATGGAGGATCCTGATAGGCTACAGTCCATGGGGTCTCAAAGAGTTGGACACAACTGAGCAACTTCACATAATAGACACTGATTTGAGAATCCAACTCTTCTCTACTAAATCAGACATTAAAGAAATATGCAAAAATGTGAAATAGCAACACTTTTCTCAAAGAAAACTGTTTTCTCACTTTTTTTGTTTGAAAAATAGTTGTTTTTCCTAAGAACATATTATTTCTATTAATGTGCAGTGATGTCACTTTTGTTATTTTTAACTGAGCTACTACATATAAAGAGTTTTAAATTTTAACATGGTAATTATTGATATATACAAATAAAGCCTTTCGAGTTTCTCTATAATTTTGAAGACTGTAAAGGGGTCCTAAGAACAAAACATTAGAAAACCAGGAGAAACAAGGCCATATACACCATTAACTTTTGAGTTAATTGCCTTGAATTATTAGTAATCTCTTCTTTGTAGAATCTCATTGGTTTTTTTTAGTATTTCTCACAGCTCCCAAAGTAGTGCTGGACTTAATAGTTGCTCAGTAAATATAAACAGAATCGATGAGAGCCTCACCATTAAGCTTCTAAACTGCTTTTCTGTGGTTGGGCTCCTTGAGGCAACATTGGACCTTGAATACACAGGCGGAGTTCACACTTCAGTAACTGCATTTTAAAAATACTGGGTATGACTGAAAATGTCAAGTGTCTTTTTGCCTTGTTGGTACTTATCACTTCAAATCATCTTCAGTTTGCTTATCAAGTGATGTGATGATTGACGTGTTTACTTTTGTTTCTTTTTCTTTTTATCAAAGGTAATGATCAAACATCCCACATGAACATGAAGCTTCGTAGTCACTACTGAGAAAAAAAGATACAAAATCTTTCCCTTCAAGGAATGTACAAGTTAAGGTGATTATTCTTTTTAGAAAGATTTGCGGGAATTTATTGGGGTTGTGATACAGTGGTTCAAAATGATGTCTTATAAGATAGAAACCGTATCCTCCAAAACCTCCCTGTGTGGGTGGGAGACATTAAGATGATGAAAAAAGCATGTTGAAGCATAAATGTTTAGAGTTAGATAGTGTCTGAAGCACTATTATTAATATTTGATTAACCCTTATAATCATGAGCTTCTGTAGAAGGGAGACGAAACAGCTGTCTCAACAATTGAAAATTATGGGTTAAAAATTTTTTTTTTAGGACAAAGACATCAAGTGGTATGATTCAAGTAAACACAATTACTAATACTAATAATCACAATAATAATACTGGGCAAGTTTATTTTAAATTTAGTTATAGCCCAAGTAATTAATATTAGTATAATTTGTGAATGTCCATGTATCTTCCACTAGCCATGTGTCATGAATTTCTAGAAACTTTTGAAGCATAGCTTACAGACAGAAGTTTACATTGTATTTTTCTTATTTTTATTGGAGTATGATTGCTTTTCAATGGAGAAGGAAATGGCAACCCACTCCAGTATTCTTGCCTGGAGTTTCAATGCTGTGTCAATTTTTGCTGTAAGGGAATCAGTTATATGTGTGCATATCTGCTCGCCCTCTTGAGCCTCCCTCCTGCCCTCAGCCTACCCCACTAGGTCATTACAGAGCACCGAACTGATCTCTCTGTGCTATACAGCAGCTTCCCACTAGCCATCTGTTTTACACGTGTATATGGGCTACCCTGGTAGCTCAGCTGGTGAAGAATCCGCCTTCATTGCAGGAGACCCTGGTTTGATTGCTAGATTGGGAAGATCCCCTGCAGAAGGGATAGGCTACCCACTCCAGTATTCATGGGCTTCCCTGGTGGCTCAGATGGTAAAGAATCTGCCTGCAATGCCTGGGTTAGATCCCTGGGTTGGGAAGATCCCCTGGAGGAGGGCATGGCAACCTACACCAGTATTCTTGCCTGGAGAATTCCCATGGATAGAGGTCCCTGGCAGGCTACAGTCCATAGGGTCCCAAAGAGTCAGGCATTACTGAGCAACTATGAGCGATTAGGCACAGCACAGCACACTGTATATATGTTAATGCTACTCTCTCAATTTGTCCCAACTTTCCCTTCCTCCCATGTCCACAAGTTTGTTCTCTACATCTGCTTCCTGCCCTGCAAATAGGTTCATCAGTACCATTTTTTAGACTCCATATATATGTATTGATATATAGTACACATTTTTCTCTTTCTGACTTACTTCACTCTGTATGACAGACTCTAGATTCATCCACATCACAACAAATGCCCCAATTTTGTTCCTTTTTATGGTTGCCTAATATTCCATTGTATATATATGTACCACATCCAGAAGTTTACATTCTAGATGAGTGAATGCAAGCTGTTGCAATAAAAACAATTTGAAGCCAAGAGCATTCTTATTTCTATCTATATGATGAAAGAAAGTCAGAACAGAGAACTCTGCCATTTAACCTTTCTGGGTACCATCATCTGTTCATCAACCAGCCAAAACTCTTGGTTAAATTTACTTGTCCTAAATCCATTGTTTAAAATCAAGGAAGACTCCTAAGTCACCTGCTTAGTCAATTCACTTTTACTTTTCTCCCCCCTTAAAGCCAATCACAACTATTTACTGAGCATTATGGAGAACACACAATGGGAAAGGCACTCTGTTAAGTACTGCTGCTGCTGCTAAGTCACTTCAGTTGTGTGTGACCCCATAGACAGCAGCCCACCAGGCTCTGCTGTCCTGGGATTCTCCAGGCAAGAACACTGGAGTGTACTAGAAAGGATTAAAAAGCAATATGGAATCTCTCTCCCTCAGTTCATAGGGGCTTCCTTTCAATGTCTCCATTTCGAGTATTGACAATGTGGGGTGTATCATTCTGATTGGCATTATATTTATCTGCTTCAGAAAAATTTGTGGGATTCGAAGGAGAGCACAGCTGCCGGCAGCTGCAGTTCCAGTCCAGCATTTCTGCAGCCGGCTTGGCCCTCAGCCACTTCAAGCACGTGTAACTGGTCACAGGAGAAGGCAGGCGCTCCAGGATTCAGGTTTACTTTAGAATCCCACGCCACTGCTGGACTTGTTAGGTTGCTCAAACCTGCACTATCTGAAGCCACTTGAGTGGCTGCATACGGCAGGAGGAAGCCTGTGGCTTGTGATGAATCTGGCTTTTGACTCTGGCAACAGAAGTCTCATTTTGCAAGGCGTCATATGCCTCACACATGCTGTGGATTCGAATCCAGCTTCACTGCTTGTGGTTCATGGTCTGGTACAGGGAAAGCACCATGTCAGCTATAATGTCCACTGCTACAATGACTGGGTGAGCTTAGGCAATTATTCTCTGGGCCTAAAACGAGAATTGGAGGAGGAGATGGCAGCCCACTCCAGAATTCTTGCCTGGGAAATCCCATGGACAGAGGAGCCTGGCGAACTACAGTCCATGGGGTCGCCAAGAGGCAGACACGACTGAGCAACTAAGCACACAATGAGAATAATGCCCATTGCATTTACTTCGCAATTTCATTGTGATGCTGGAGAAGACTCTTGAGAGTCCCTTGGACTGCAAGGAGATCAAAGCAGTCAATCCTAAAGGAAATCAGTCCTGAGTATTCATTGGAAGGACTGATGTTGAAGCTGAAGCTCCAATACTTTGGCCACTTGATGCAAAGAGCCGACTTATTGGAAAAGACCCTGAACTGGGAAATATTGAAGGCAAAAGTAGAAGGGGGCGGCAGAGGACGAGATGTTTAGATAGCATCCTTGACTCAATGGAGATGTTTAGACAGCACCCTTGACTCAATGGACGTGAATTTGAGCAAACTCTGAGAGATAGTGGAGGACAGAAGAGCCTGGTGTGCTACAGTGCGTGGGGTCACAAAGAGTCGAACACACTTAGCGACTGAACAGCAACAAAATCATTGTGAAAATTATAAGAAAGATTACATAAATAGTAATTAGCATAGTGGCCAATAAATAGTAGAATAAAGAAATTATAGCTGCTGTGATTATTGATGTTGTTATTGTTACTGTTATTCGTGCTATTAAGGCTGGAAGAATGTCTACTTCTGCTCAGCCAATACATCATGGCAATGGATTATAGAAATGTTGCTCTTAGGCACTGATATTTTCTAAACAGATAAACATCATATTCACTGCTGTTTTGATCATTTAGAATCAACATTATCATATATTTGTTTTGTAGGAGCACCATAAAAATCTCTTCATTAACACACTGATAGCATCTTTTATTTTCCTACACTCAATCAGAAGTTTTTTTCTGCCAACAATTAGTCATGTTTCATCAAAGCAACAACTACCTAAAGGAATATGAATGTTCTACAGAACTTCATCCTTCTTGCATTTTCATGGGAAATTAAGATCCGATCCCAGTCACAGACAATAGCACAGGAAATATGTGATTCAGAGAACAGCACCGGCTTGTTTTCTTGTTGTTGCCAGATAACGCTGAACCATAGATTGCAGAATTCCTTTGGGCTGAAAAGATTCTTTCTCCACAGATATCTTCCTTTTACGATTGCCAGACTCATTGAAAGTAAATTTCAGATCTAGCTAAAGGAAAATATCAAAGACACTACGTGGTGACAGCCTCCTGAGTTTGACAGAAAATTTTATACTTCTGATTCAGATTCTTTGGGAAAAAAATGGAAGGATACTTACAACAAATAAGGGATACTGCTGCAAAAAACCTTTGCTTTGTTGAAAGTTTGCAAATTGTGTTCTAATACAAATACTAGTATTGTATTTTCATTTGATAAAAGTATTGTATTCGCATTTGATTAAAGGGTATTTTATTCTCATTTGATAAAATATGTCAGAGAAGACTCCTGAGAGTCCCTTGGACTACAAGTCAATCCTAAAAGAAAGCAACCCTGAATATACATTAGAAAGACTAATGCTGAAGCTGAAGTACCAATACTTCAGTCACCTGATGTGAAGAGCAGACTCATTGGAAAAGACCCTGATGCTGGGAAAGATTGAGGGCAGGAGGAGAAGAGGACGACAGAGGATGAGATGGTTGGATGGCATCACTGACATGATAGACGTGAGTTTGATCAAACTCAGGTAGACAGTGAAGGAGAGGGAAGCATGGCGTACTGAAGTTCATGGGGTTACAAAGAGTTGGACACGACGTAGTGACTGAATAACATTCTCATTTGATAAAGATGTTGGTAAATAACCCTGCTCATAAGTTTCATTAAGATTTTGATATTGTGGCGTCATCTCCTGTTGTATTCACTTTTTTTTAAATTTTATTTTATTTTATTTTTTGCAACTTTTATTTTTTATTTATTTTTTTAAATTAATTAATTTATTTATTTTTAATTTTTACTTTACAATTCTGCATTGGTTTTGGCATAGATTGACATGAATCCACCACAGGTGTACATGC